>NC_061114.1:134695602-134959057 GCF_002878395.1 Capsicum annuum | reverse complement strand
TAGTTGTCTTAATTTTTTCTTTATTATTTCTACCTTATCTATTGAAAATATAGTTATTTCTTCTTTATTTATTGAAAATATAACAAGTTCTATAGTGTCATCAGTATTTTTTACATTTTCTATTTTTTGTGTGATTTTTTGATTTCCTTTTATCCAATCAGTTTTCTTTCTTATTTTTTTAATAACTCTTTTTGCTCTTACCCTTTGTTTACATGGTGTTGTAAACAACCAGTGTATTTTAGTTATTATATGTAGGTATAGTTTATCTAAAAATGACATTCCTAAAAGCATATCTTTTGATGTTAGTTCATAATTATAGATCTCTTCTATTGTCAATATGTTATCCCATACTTGTTTTTTTATATTTCTAGCTTTATAGGTAATTAAGCTTCCTTTATTATAAATCCTTTGACTACTATTGGTATTTTTAGCTTATCCCATATGTCTTCTAGTAAACAATTATATCTACATAATTTGGCTTCTGCTCTTGTATCTATCATAGGTGTTTAATATCTATTATAATAGATAATATCCCTCTACTATTATTTTCATAAGTACATATATATTCATGTTAAAGCTCTTTTTATTAATAATCTTTCCTTATTGTAGGTTAGGGTTAATTGTGTATGTTCCATGTTGCAGGGTTTTACTTGTTCTAACCATTTTATACCTAATATTGTGTCTACTTTTTGCATATCTTCCTTTATTTCAAATTCTATTTTGATTTTTCTGTCTCCTATTATTATTTCCTTTTCTGCTGAATCTTTAATAGTTAGTTAACTTCTTGGTAGATCTGGGCATATATTACTATTAGATTTTATTTCTTTATTTTTTCACTAGGTATTTTGCTATATGGTTTTCTTCTTGTCCTGTGTTTAGGAGTATTAAATATTCTTTTTCATTTATTGTTCCCGTTGTATAATATTGAGTTAAATTAACTGTTGAAGTTATTTCATAATTTATTCTTTTCGATGATCCTGATGATTCTGTTTTTTCAAAAGCTATCTTTTTTGTTGTACTTATTCTATCATTTATTATTTCTAAATCTTTTTCTATATCTATGTCTTTGTAACTATAATAATTGTTATCAATTGTTTTTACAAATTGTTCAAAAGGACTTTCTATTTGTGTTTTATTAATTTATTCTTTCCAATTATTTTATGTGTTATTGTTAATTTATATAGATTTTTACATTTTGCTGTAAATATTTTACTTCCTAGGGTTAGTTCTATTCCTGACATTTTCCAATATAATACTAATGATTTATCTATGTTATTATCTATTATTGCTACTGAATAATTTGCACTTATTATAAATTTAAATTTTTGGTATATTAAATTTCCTCCTATAGAAGTTATTATGCTTTTTTCTATTGGTTTTATAATTCTATCATCTGCTAAATACAATTCTATTGGTGTACCTATTCCTTTTCTAAAATATGCTTTTATTAATATTTCCGTTGCTCCAAGGTCTACGTATTTTATTGGGTCTTTACTTGTTATATTGTTTATTTCTTTATTAATTATTCTTTTTGTTACTAGTGATATACTAGCTCTATCTTTTGCATATCTACAGTTTATTACATGTTCTTTGTGGCTTACTACGTAGTATTCTTCTTTTCGTCTACTAAATATGTTTTTTATTGTTGGTGTTTTAAATATTTTTTCTACACTTAAATCTAATTCTTTTTCTTTTATCTCGTCAAATATATTATTATCAAATATTATTTTTTGATATGTTCCTTCTTCATTTAAATAATCTTCCTTTGTTATTATTTTTATATCTTCTTTAATCATTTGATTCATCTGATTTACTATCTATTTTATTATCTGTTTAATTTTCCAAAATTTCATATATACTATCGACACTTTCTAATTTGTAATCTATATAATTTATTTGCATATATTCTTTATTTTCAATCTTTATTTCTGATATTTGTTTCTTTTATTGGGTCTTTAGGCATTTTACAATCTCTAGCTAAATGTCATCGTTTTCCACATTTATAACAAGTACATTCTTTTATAGATTTCTTTCTCTTATATGGTCTTTTATATTTATAATTTTTTACATAATATCATTTTCTTGGTTTCTTATACTTATATTTTGATTTTTTGTATTTCTAATATTTTTTATGTTTTTTTCTTTTCTTATAATATTTTTCTTCGCATCCAAATTGAGGTGCTATTTTATCCTTGCAACATCCTAAATTTCTTATTAATTTTTTTTCATTTTTATTTCTTCTCTATATTTTTCATATATATTCCTATACCATTATATGTTCCCTTATAGTAGTATTCTTTAAATGCACACGTATATTAATCTATATATCACATATTACATATTGCTAGTTTTAACATTAAATTCCTATTTGTATCTTTTTCTTTGTTTTGTTCTTCTTCTTCTATTGCCATACTGCTAAATTCAACTTTTATAGCTATTTTATTTTTTTTCAATATGTCTATAGGTGTTCGTTTAGTTACTGTTGTTCCTTCCATTTTTTTATAAGCCCTTAATACATTTTTACTTTTTCAATTAAATTTAAAAACCATAATTTTGATGTTCTATTAGTGTTCTTTCTCTATATTCTAGTGTATCTATTACATTTATACCATTGTCTAATAATTATTTTTTTTATATATCGTATCCACAATTGTATCATTTTTCTACATCTATTACGCAGTCTAAGTCGAAGAAGTTATAATTTTTATTAGTTATTTATTTTGGTGTCCATTTGTTATATTCATCCTTTAGGTTATATCTTATAAACTTATCTTTATAATAATATGTAGGTTTTCTTATTTCCGATGTACTAGGTATTATATTTTCATCGCCTTTTTTTATCAAGAGTGTTTATATCCGTGTTTGTATTTTCTAAGTTTTCTTTATTAATTACATCTTGTTTTTCATAAATTTCTAGTTTTTCTCTATTTTTTAAGATTTATGTATATGTTTCACTATCTTCTAAATCATAATTATCTGTTTCTTCAGCATCTATTGTATTTATGTCTATTTCATTAGTTTCTAATTCTTTATTTTCTAATTTTTCTTTAAATTGATTTATGTCAGTTAATAATTTTTGTTCGTTATCTTATTCTTCTTTTTCTTTTTGTCTTTTTTCATATAGCTCTTTTAGCATTTGCTGTTCTTTTTCTAATTCTGCAATCCTATTATTTTTAATTTCTTCTACTTTTCGTATTTCTTCTGTAGTCTGTTGTTTTATTGTATCTATTTCTTTTTTCCTGTCTATTTCTTCATTTTCTCTTGCTATTCTTACCATGACTATTAATTTATCTTCTAATTTTAGTTCTTCTTTTTCTAGCATTAAGTATAAATGTTCACCTATTTTTTTGTATTGTCTTCCCTGATTAGAAATACTATTCTTATCTTTAATCCTTCATGATTTTCATATGTTTTTTCATCTATTATAAATTCTTCTTTGTTCATTTTATCTACTTGACAGTGTATAGATAATGTTGATATATGTATTCTAGACTATCTATTTGTGATTCTAAGTATGATATTTCTTTTTTTTTGTGCTTTTATTGATTTTTGGCATACTCCAACAATCATGTTATATTGTAGTCTTTCTTTTCAAATTTTTAATTCTTTTCATTTTTCAGATATTATTTGTTTTAGTTCCTTATATTTTTGTGATTTTGTTATGTTATTCATCTGTACAATATTTATAATATTTTGGTGGATACCGAAATCTGATTTTATCATAATAAGGTGGTATGTATCTCATTCTTCTAGATTTTAAATGAATTATTAATTTTGCCTCATTGCTAGATATTAAGGTAATTAAGTAAACTAATCTGTGGGGGTTTTCTTTTGTTTTATTTTACTTTTTATTTTCTGGGTAGTAACTAGTTAAAATTATTTTAATTTCTCTAAAAGCTTGTGTATTTTTAAATGGTTTTCTCATATTTAACAAATAAATTACAACATAGTTAACAAGATAACGTAATTAATAATATTAATAATTAATTTAACATTTCTAACATTTCGCATAATTAACACATATCTACTTGTACATTTTTTAAATAGCCTGGCTTTGATACCAATTATAGGGGGTGCGGATAGTGCGGATAACTTACTATGTCCAATTATCTGTCAATATCTAGTCAATAATTCTTCTGAAATAAATTTTTCGTTAATGGCTCTGGTAGTTGGTTGCCTTTCTGGATTAAATAGTGTCATAATCCATCTCTTAATTTCCTCTATATCTGCTTGACTTAGCTCTCTTGAATTTGAATAAATGATTACCTGGTCTCTTGAATAGTAACTCCAAATTGGGTTCCCATTTACATAATTATTTGCTAACTCTTGGATGATTGTGGATATTCCAATAATTCATTTATTTGCGTAAAAATCTAGTATATCTATTATTGGTATTTTTGTCTGTGGTTCAATATCTTCTGGTATAATCATATCTTTTGTCTTTCCTATTTTCACAACTTGTATAGCTGGTTTAATCCCATCATACCATATCTCTGTTGGTGCTGTATAAAACTTTATAAAAGATAAATTGCCTTTGGTTATCTTTTTATAAGTGGTAATTACTTTATATATCTCTGGTATAGCGGCTAACTCACTTCCATCTTGGGTATATACGGTGTTGAGTAATCTATAAATGAAACATGTTCTAACTAGATTTGGGTTAGTTTTTGGTAATGCAATTAACTTATTAAATCCTTTTAGTTTTTGGATTATGAAATATGTATTTGGTTCTTGTATATTTATAGCTCTGGGTCTAAGGTTTAAATGTGTTAGTTATCCGCACTATCCGCACCCCCTACAATTGGTATCAGAGCTAAGTTATTTAAAAAATGTTCAAGTAGATATGTGTTAATTATGAGAAATGTTAGAAATGTTAACTTAATTGTTAATACTATTAATTACGTTATCTTGTTAACTATGTTGTTATTTATTTGTTAAATATAAGAAGACCATTTAAAAATACACAAGCTTTTAGAGAAATTAAAAGGATTTTAACTAATTACTACCCAGAATATAAGAAGTTAAATAAAATAAAAGAAGCCCCCCACAGATTAGCTTACTTAATTACTTTAATATCTAGTAATGAGGCAAAATTAATAATTCATTTAAAATCTTGAAGAATGAGATCCATACCACCTAATTATGATAAAAACAAATTTCGGTACTCACCTGGTTTAAATGTGTTTGTATTTTGTGGATGTTTTCAATATATGATATGGTTATATGATTATAGGCTTTTTTTTCTTGGTTTAGGCTTTCTAGATATGTGGTAGTTTGTGGGGGTATGAACAAAGGGTAAGTATTTTCTTTCATAAAGTTACTTTGACTTTTGTAAAGATATTTTCTACTTTTTGTAAGATTAGTACAAGTGTAAAGTAGGAATAGTATATGAATAGTATAAAGTAGGAATAATGTAAAATAATTTAAATGTTTTATAGATTATAAAAGGGCAAGGCATTTGCCAAGATAAGGCAAGACTTTCTATACGGAAAGCAAGCCTTCTTGTACACAATTAAATTTTCTCTCATATAATCAATAAAGATATTCAGTTTTACACTCAATTGTAGGGGGGTGCGGATAACTTAATATTTCTATTAATCTTATTTGCTCCATATCTTTTCTCCAATATTCTAAGTATTCGTAGTTTATCATTTTATCCTATAGTAGTTGTGATTTTACAAATTTTTGTGTAATAACTTATTCTAATCGTACTATATTTGATATGTAATTCTATGTTATCTATGTGATTCATTAATATTTGTTGTTCATGTATAGTATTACATAAACTATCATTTGTATCTCTTTTTTCTAAGGTTAATTTTATTCTAAGTAATTTTTCTTCTTATTGTCTTTTTTCTCTTTTAAGCTGATTCCTCTAATTAATTTCTTCATATAACCAACTTTGTTTTTCTCTAACTCTTTTAATATATTCTAACATTTTTAATCTGTATAATATCCATCTGAATAATAATTATCTAGGTAAGAATAGTAGCTATCGTCATCATTTAAGTGTATTCGTTCTAATTCATCTTCTATCCAATTTTCATCTTCAATATCAAATACCTTTCCCCATATAATTTTCTTTATATCTATCTCTATATTCTTAAGTATAGATAAAAAAAATGTATCTTAAATTCATAGCATGGTAATCTGGATACTTTTTCCCTAAACAGTGCCTCTACTCTGGTTACTCCCCTATCACGGCTTCTTTGCCTCACCGGTTTCACCTTTAGGATGGCATAGTTCTTGAAAATTTTTCTCCTTTTCTACTTTGCTAATAACTTCTTAACATTCTATTCTTTAAATAATTCTACTATAAAGTAACTAATATGAGCTTATTTTATCATACTTATGATGGTCAGGAATTTATGAATTTAGCTATTCATAATTATAAATGAAAGTACCTGTTCTGGTAGATTTGAAAATTATGTGCTTTACTCATCCATAGCTTGGTGTAAAACTGAATATCTTTATTAATTATATGAGAGAATTTTTGGTTGTATACAAGAAGGCTTGCTTTCCGTGTAGAAAGTCTTGCCTTATCTTGGCAAATGCCTTGCCCTTTTATAATCTACCAAACAAGTAAATTATTTTACACAATTCCTACTTTATACTATTCCTATACTATTCCTACTTTACATTTGTACTAATCTTACAAAAAGTAGAAAATATCTTTACAAAAGTCAAAGTAACTTTATGAAAGAAAAGACTTAAAACAACTTTACATTAAATAGAAAAGACTAAAAGATAAATAATTTAAGTAATTTTAATAATGCACTTGTTCTTGTTTGAATTTTCTTTATCTCCTTATTGACTTATCCATTTCTATTTTCTTGTGTCCTTGGTTTCTTCTTTTTTATTACTCCATTCGTTATTTGCTTTGGTTGTCCCTTATCTTCATTCTAACTGTACATCTGGTATAATATTGTCATCTCTATTATACCTTGAACATAGATGGTCTGGATATTTATGTTCAATTATCTTATAATATCTATGTAATACCCCGTATTTTCGTGCTAGAATTCTAATCATCGTTCCTGTGCATCTAATCTCTAATCCAAGTGATTCTCACGTGAATACAAGTTGCATGATAATTATCCTAGTCTATAGAGTAGTTTGGAGGTGGAAAATGTTTATAGCAATGACCTAGAACAAGGTTGAGCTAAGACCAATTGATTCATCCAAAGTTTGACATTTGATTCTACAAGGGTCAACTTCAAACGTGAATATCTATTAATATACATGGAATTTTTCATCTCAAGACCTATCAAATTGTAGATAGTTGAATTATCTTTCCAACGATACCAATTTTGCAAAACTCTGATACCCGAGCGAAGAGTTATGCCCATTTTTGTGAGAGGCAGTAAGGGTGGGCGATGGGCAATGCACCGCCCAATCAAATGTGTGCGATTGGGAGTACGAGGCACACTTACATGTCTGCCATAAGGTGTGCGATGCACACGTTAAGGTCTGCCATAGGTTGTACGCTGCATACCTCACTTCCAAGTGTCAAAAACACCCCTATATATGTCTATAACATATGATTAAACTCCCAAAACATCAAAATAAGTTTACTTTCTCTCAAAGTCACCAAGAACAACCTTTAGGGTTTCACCATAAAAACCCCAATAGCTATAGATTCAACCGTGAGAATTCTATAATTTTTACATATTTGGAATCCCTGTTACGAAGGCTACGAGGGACAGCCAAAAGTTCGTGAATAGCATTGCATCATTCGGAAAGTCATTCAAAGCTTCAAGTTTAAGGTATGTGGGGTTTTTCAACAAGAACACTCTTTCGTTCTTGTGCCCAAAAATACTTTCTTTTACGAAGTTATGGATTTCATATGTTTTACTATGATTTTGAAGCATGAATTTATATCCTATATTGATTATCATTAGATTATGATGTTTTTGATATTTTAGAAGTGAAATTATATGAGAATGATGATATTTTGTGCCTTATGGCTAAATTTCAAGATTTTGAAAGAAGTTATATATGTTTATGATGTAAAGCTTGAACCTTGATAAATTTTCATATGATGTTGAGACATGTGTTTTGAACTATAATTGAGATTGTCATTTTTTTTTAGAAATCATGTGTTATAAACACTTTGTGTTTGAATGAATTGAGATGATAATGAAGCTTTGACCTTTTGGTCGTAAAAAGGGGTTGATTTGAACTCGAGATGAGAAAAGAAATCCACTTTTATTGATTATTATAAAAAGGGTAGCATGATGGATCCCGTTGTGAATTGTTGAATTGTTTATTTGTGGATTTTATTTTGAAAAGATCTGAGCTAAGTCTGGGAGTAGTCTTTAGTACCGAGCGGGAGGTCTAGCAGGATTGGTACTTCCCTTGAACTACATTCCTTCGTAGGTTGTAAGCCTGAGGCTGATTTATATAGTGATCACTAGTGTTTGGATTGATGACTTAAGGTCCTACTCCGATGGCAAGGATATGACAGCTCTCCCCAATATGGGTTAGATGTTGGACTCTATGTAGCTCACATAGTTTATGTCGGTTATAAGAGACTCCCAATGTGTGTGTGTATTCTCCTATCTAATATGAAAAGTCTTATTCTTTTATCTGAGATGAAAACATATTTTTTTGAAAGACTGAGTTTGAGAATGTCATTATTTTCAAAAGATTTAATGAACATATACTCCAAAGAGAATTGTTATGAGATTTGATTGCTTTGATTATTTGAAATCGAGATGGAAGTGAATTGAGATTTATTATGATGACTCACATGTTTCACTTGATATATTTTACTCTCTTATGATTATGATAATTTTAATTCGAGCTAAGTGAGTCATTTATATCAACATACATAATTTTATAAACTGTGATGATATTAAGATATTATTTTATATATGCATTGCACCTCATATGCTCGGTACATTTCTAAGGTACTGACCCACATATTTGTATGTGGGCTACATATTCTCAGAATGTAGGTACACGGTATAGTGTACATCTTCAGATCCAGTTAGTTCGCGGCATCCAGTCAGAGTTGATAAGTCCTTTTGATTCAAGGGCTTGAGTTAGTTATAATGTTCGAGAAGTGTTGTATTTTCTTTATTCAGTCGTATTGAGTTGGGTTAGTAGGGAGTCATGACCCAGCTACCTACAGTCAGTACTAGTAGAGGCTTCACAGACAGTTAGTAGAAGTTGATGTATTCCTGGAACGCCCCAAGAACCCATCCCGAGACGTCACACGGTGCTTAAGATCACACGTGGCCTCAAGCTAACCCTCTAATCCTATCATCACTTTTCAGATCTCACTATAAGACAAATCATGCTAAGATAAAGAGTAATAAGCATGGAATGACCATGCTTAGATACAAAATGATACTGTCCTGTACAACCAAAATACTGAGATCCTGTACATACTGGCACACTAATCTGACAATGCCTCTACTACATAAGATTGAGGAGCCATTGGGGCAGATCCCCAGCTAACTCGTACTGAACTGAAAATAAACGACCATCTATCAGCAAGACAAAATGAGAGATACAGGTTCTCGAACTATGAGGACTCACCAACTGTAAAGATGTAGAAGAAGGTGCTCGAAGATCACTGTCGCTGCTGAGACTGAGCACCTGAACCTATATCACGATGAAATATAGAATACAAAAGAGTATGAGAGTCATTATTTGGGAATGTACTGAGTATGCGGGGGTGGATGCAACATTTAAATAATATCATAAATGTATAAGAAAATCATGCATGTTGACCATAATAATTCTCTTCGCTTGAATTATCTGAAATATTTTTCTCATAAATCATTAGTAGTAATACATGCTTCATAAATCTTGTAAATCATTTATCTCAACTCAAAATCTTTAACTTATGACTTAGAGTGACTCGGTAACTCAAGAGACTTAAATTATTATGGACGTGGGAGTTTCTTATAACCGACATGACTACACCATGTGAGCTGCATGGAGTCCAACGTTTTTCCCTTCGAAGGAGAGAACCCAACATTGGTAGGGGTGTTGTACTCTTGCCAGGGAGTACAACCTCAATCTCATCTTCACAATCTCATACTCGGCCTTTGGCCCACAATTGTCAACATCAATCCTAAGGTGGCACGTAGTTTTGGGGAAATACCAAATTGCCCACTCGATGCTAAATACTCCTCCCAGACTCAGCTCAGAACGCGTTAGGAAATCCACCTCAATCAATATCAACTCATGGTTCTATTATAAAGACCAAAACATAAATATATATCTCATCTAAAAATCATAAGAATCTTGTGGATTCCTAACTCCACTCAACTCAACACAAGCTTTCTCAATATCAAGTACATTTGTTTATCAAATTATTTCAAATATCAAAAACTTCATGGAAGCATCATAAGACTCATTCTTTCCTCACAATTTCACATATCAATATATATTCAATAGTCGAATTTCTAATGGAAAGGCATAACTCATGACACTTGTCTCAAATCATTCAAAAATCATCAATTCTTAAAAAAAATATTCAACTCATGGAACTTAACTTAAATTGCTTAGAAATCATCAATACATAATGATAATATACGGCTTATGGAATAAATTCTCAATTTAAGAAACATGATGGTGAAATAATCATAAATATCAAACTTATTCAACTCAAATCTCATAAATCATTAATAGAGAAATTTTGGTGTAAACCCACTGGCAATATCAGGTAAATCAATAATAGAAAGTAAGTCTTTAGGCACAAGAACGAAAAGAGTGTTCTTGTTCAAACCCCACATACCTTGGATTTTGATTTTTTTTAGAGATGTAGAAACTTGTTTGGAACTTCTTCCTCACACTTTGAGACCAAGATTCTTGATGCCTTTGACTTGGGGAACTTAATTCTTGAATCACTTTGAATCACTATGGAGGATTCTTGAGTTTATTTGGAAGAAGATTGGATTTTTGGGTTTTAGAAGAAACCTTAATCTCTAGATATTTCTTGGAGGAGGAAAGAAGAAAAGAGAGAAGATGATCTTCTCTTCTCTACTTAGATATATATATATATATATAGGGCCATAAGGAGCGTAAATGACCAAAATACCCTTTTGAAAGAGTTGAAAATTATAGATTGGGGCTTGTGACAGTCGATCTGACGGTCCGTCAGATGAGCTGACAGTCCACCAGGTTGTTCATCACTCAAGTGACAAATCTAGAATATTTTGCCTTGGAGTGATGGTCCATCAAAGGGTGTGATGATCCACCAAGTCGTCTATCACTCGAGGCCCAGGAATGGGATATTCTATCTCGGCCTGACGGGCCCATTTGATGGTCCATCAATTTTTTAATGGTCTACCAACCAAGCCGTCACACGATGGCCCAAAAATAAGGTTACTGCCTTGGCTTGATGGGAAACTTGATGGGCCACCAGGGACCTAACGGTCCACCAAGTATACCGTCAAACTTGGGTATTTTGATACCGTTTAGTAAAATGGTCGTAACTCCTTCGTCTGATGCCAGATTTTGTATGAAATTGGTATCGATAGAAAGCTTATTCAATGATATACATGATAAAAAGTGGAAATTATATAAATACAACATGTTTTAAACATAAATCACTTTTGAAGTCATACATATCCATTCAAAAAGACAGATTTAGACTTAAGAAATGATCAAGGTATTACAATTCTATTTCAATTTTGGTTGTAAAAGCAGAGTTGTAATCTTGTAAATTTAGTTTTGTATCTATCATATTTAGAAAAGAGTTATTTTCCATAGATTTGTATAGATTTATACTTTTTGTTCAGTTGCTTATGAGTTATGCCAGTAGAAGGGTTAGCATGGGGTCACTTGTGATCCTAAGCACTGTATGACGTCTCGGAACCCGATTTCGGGGCGTTACAAACTTGGTATCAGAGCACAGAGTTCAAGTGTCCTAGGGTGTCTATGAAGCCGTGTCTAGTAGAGTTTTGCAGAACAGTACGGAGACATCTGTACTTTTCTTCAAGAGGGTATAGGGCATTTAGGAAATGTCTCCATTCTTTCAAGTCTTAAATTGTGCTATAGAAAATTTCTCCAAGAAACTTATACAGATTCTCATCTTACTCTAGTCAGTCCATCTCTGCCTTATTTCCAAGGTATCAAAAACAGTTGACCTTAATTCTCCATAGATAGTTATAAAATTGTAAGAGAGCTACAAAAGTATCCTATCAATACTTTTGAGTTCCAAAAAATGAAGTGCTTTATCAGGCCTATAAAAATCGTGCACAAAGCCTGAGTCAGATGTGCTTTCAAATTTCTCCTCATAATCCATAATTATAATCTATACTTCTCTATCTATGTTCTTAAAGTAAGATGTTTGGCAAGTTCCAATTTCCTCCCCAAATAATGCTCTTATATTTGCCGGAAGAAGTTTCAGAAGTTTCATAAAATGGCTTGAGAGGAGCCTTCTAGTGTGTTATAAGTCCTTCAAATTTAAGTTATTCCCTCGTTCTTATGACTTATTTAATTAAGACAGAGTAAGGTGTATTCTTAGATCGTTGATTATTGTGTGTCAAGTTTCTATCTCTTGTATTATGTAATCTTGTTATCATTATGTTTCTAAAAAATCAAAGTCTAGTGAAGCCGTGTGAGGCCTATTTCTATTCACTAGCATAGTTGCTTTGTTATTTATATAATTTTCTTAATCAAAATACAAAACCAAAGTCTAGTAAAGCCTTGTGAGGCCTATTTTGATTCACTAGTAACTTGTTATTTATCTTGTTATTCTGGTGTTAGTTGAAAGTGTGGGTTTCTATGTAGTGACAGAAGTTGTAATGTTTAGTTGAAAGTCTTGTGTTAGTTGAACTTGTGGGTTTAGAAGTGTAGTGGCAAGAGTGGTGGTAAGGGCAATTTATTGAATATGTATAGCTGAATTTTTGCTTATGATTGAATTAGTAATGAAGTGATATACCCTTGTTTGTTAGTTTAGTAAAGTTAGAGAAGGAGATTATTAGTTAAGGTGGATTGTTGTTTGCTTGAAGTATGAAAAGAGTTATTGATGGTAAGTGTTGTGCTAGGAAAGTATAGGTTTTGATGGAAGTACTTGGTGGTTGAGTATTGTTAATTTAGACTTTCCCGAGATTGCAAGAGGAAGTTTAGTTGAAATTTATAGAGCTATGAAAGTAATTTAGGTGTGAAGATGGGTAAATAGTAATGATGTGAAGAAAGAGGATGTGTTAACAGATTATGAATAAGATAGGCCATATGATTATGATCGATTGTCATTGTGTACTAGTTTTTCTTAATGCTATGTTCTATAGTTTTGAAGTGAAAATTATGTCTGATATTGGGTTGTAAATCATTTTTAGCTCTAGACATTAAGTTTGAATAGTTGATGGTTCGGTTGTTGATGCTAGTTATATGGAGGTATCTAGTAGGCCTGAACAGTGTATGCAAGAGTATAAGATCATATGTTAGTAATTAAGTATGGTGTAGAGGTATTCCCAAGGTGCTATGGGGCTGCATTATTTTTTAAGGATTATTGCATATTGTGTGGTTAGTAGTAACTTTGAGTTTCTAGGTGGAGAAAGGGTAGTTAGATAATTTATGTTGTTATTGATAGCTAAGTTAAGGAGTTATGATTTAAGATGTTGAGCCTTTTTAGTATGATTATTATTCTCATGGTTTGGGAAAAATATAAGTATAGAAGTGTGATCTTGATAGGCTATGATTATGTGATTAGAAATGTAGATATGGTTGCAAATGAGAGTGTAAGTCTTTGATGATGATTATTGAAGCTAGGAATTAAGGATAGCATATGGATGGGTTGTTCAAGAGTGAAGTTGGCAAGTTCGAAATTAGTTTATTCTTGTGAGTTTAGCATTTATGTGTAGATAATAGAATGATGAAATTATGGCTTAATCTCGAGGATATGGAGTAGACCATCATACTTAGAATACCAGTTTTGACCTAAGGGGGAGATGGTAAGTGAAGAACCAAATCGAGTTTTGAGAATTAGATTGTGATATAGATCAATAATGATTTATGATGATATAGTGATCCCTTCTTACTCTAGAGTATTCCTTGGATTTTAGTCATTACAATACCAAATCCACCACTTGCTTGGCAAATCCATGCCACAGGCCTATGCTTATACCTATCATGTGTGCTCAAGCCCATTCTTAGCTTCTAGCAAACATGTAACAGCTTTACTCTGTGATTCGAGTTATCTCTTATGAATCTATGAACTCCAGTGTTATGTTGAATAGATTATGATAAGTATAAACTCATGTTTCAGTAGTATGACCAGTTTTTAAACTCATGATATTAGTGAAGTTCGCATTATATCATGCATATACTCAACTTAGATTTCTTTAATAAATCCATGCCTTTGATATTTTATTCCTCAGGACAAAGATAAGTGTTAATGTTATGTATTGTAGTTTTTGTGTATCTGGTTCATATGTGTTAGCCCTTCGGTGACCTTTTCCTATGTTAAGATAGTGGTGGTGATGATAGTGGATAAGCAATGGTTTAGATGTGAGAGAGTTGATGACCCTCATTAAGAAAAATTATTTATGCTTTTCTATCTAAGGCTAAAGTGTGAAGTAAGATTGAGGCCAAGTGTTTGATATATGTCATGGTTAGTTAGAAATTGTGTGTATATTTTTAAGAATAGTGCAAGAAAATTGTTGTTGATAAAGGTTTAGAGAATATGCGAAGTATGCCTTTAGGGGTATTTGACTTAAAGTTATATGTGATTTTTAATGATAGGCTTGAATGTCATGTTTTGTGTAAGATGATGAATGCAATATGCACTAGTGAATCCATATCAAGAGTTTAAATTAGTCATTGAAGTGGTAAGGCATGTTATGATTAGGGTGTGAGCTCTAAGAAGATATAGAATATTGAACCTTGTGGTTTCGACTAGTATTGTGGTTTGGCATATTGTATCTTGTGATTTAGTGTTAGGCTTGATCATGGTGAGAGAACTTAGTTTAGTTTAGACCTTAGTAAAAAGATTGTGTAGTGCTAAAATGAGAATTATAAGTTGAATCAAATGAGTATGGTGTTTAAGGGGAATAGTATAGTTGAGAGAGCATTTGAGAAGTGATGCTAAGCTTGAAAGTAAGAAGTTGTGTTGCCTACCACCTGGCAATCCTATCCTAGTTTATGAGTTATATAATTATATTCCATTCTATAGAGCTATATCAATGTTGTAATTCCTTAGTCAAATGTCTTGTTCAGAGCATGCCCAAAATTCTTTGCTCCCTAATTTCAATAGAATTTCATAGAAAATGCTAAAGAAATACTCTATTTGAGTATGGGTAGTCAGTATGATCCATTCCATATAGCCTGTAATCTAGTTTAGCAAGCAAGGAGATAAGCTCCTATAGATTCTTAATTTTCCAGCTAGTCTTACTATCCACAGTTTTATACGTATGTACATTCCAAGCGGCAATGTGTTTGTGTCCTATTAAATTATGAATTCAGCTCAGTTTATGCATCAGTTTCAGTTTCAGATATTAAGTCATGATTCAGTTTGTAAGTATCCTGTGTAGTATCATAGTCTCTTCATAGTATTTTCATCAAATTATTATCATTCGGGGATGAACGATCCTAAGTGGGGGATGTTGTAATACCCAGAGTTTTCATGTCATAAAACTCTCATCCTTTCTCATGAGATTAGATCCAGTGCAAAGTAATAGTTACTCATAAGTTGACACTCTTATTTCTATTTTAGCCATATAGTTATTTTTCTTGAGGATTCATGCACTTGCAGACCAGTTTAGTAGCTCATTATTCTTGAGATCTAGTGATTCAGTTCTATCAGTTACACATGATAGCTTGAAGATTAATATTCCTCTGTGTTTCAGGTTAATTATCCACATTCAAGGACGAATGTTCCCAAGGGGGTGATAATGTAATACCCCATATTTTCGTGCTAGAATTCTAACCGTCGTTCCTGCGTGTCTAAGCTCTAATCCAAGTGATTCTCATGTGAATACAAGTTGCATAATCATTATCCTAGTCTTTGGAGTAGTTTAGAGGTGGAACATTTTTATAGCAATGACCTAGATCTAGGTTGAGCTAAGACCAATTGATTCATCCAAAGTTTGAAATTTGATTCTACAAGGGTCAACTTCAAACATGAATATCTTTTAATATACATAGAATTTTCCATCCCAAGACCTATCAAATTTTAGATAATTGAATTAGCTTTTTAACGATACCAATTTTGCAAAAATTTGATACCCGAGCAAAGAGTTATGTCCATTTTTATAAGAGGCAGTAAGGGTGTGCGATGGGCAATGCGCCGCCCAATCAAATGTGTGCGATTAGGAGTGTAAGGCACACTTAAATGTCTACTATAAGGTGTGCGACGCACACCTTAAAGTCTTCCATGGGTTGTGCGCTGCATACCTCACTTCTAAGTGCCAAAAAATCCCTATATATGTCTATAACACGGGATTAAACTCCCAAAACATCAAAATAAGTTTACTTTCTCTCAAAATCACCAAGAACAACCTTTAGGGTTTCAACATAAAAACCCCAATAGCTAGATATTCAACCGTGAGAAATCTATAATTTTTACATATTTAGAATCCCCGTTACGAAGTCTACGAGGGACACCCAAATGTTCGTGAATAGCATTATGTCATTCGCAAAGTCATTCAAAGCTTCAAGTTTAAGGTATGTAGGGTTTTTCAACAAGAACACTCTTTCGTTCTTGTGCCCAAAAATACTTTCTTTTATGAAGTTATGGATTTCATATGTTTTACTATGATTTTGAATCATGAATTTATATCCTATATTGATTATCATTAGATTATGATGGTTTTGATATTTTAGAAGTGAAATTATATGAGAATGATGATATTTTGTGCCTTATGGCTAAATTTCCAGATTTTGAAAGAAGTTATATATGTTTATGATGTAAAGCTTGAACCTTGATAAACTTTCATATGATGTTGAGACATGAGTTTTAAACACTAATTAAGATTGTCGATTTTTTTAGAAATCATGTTATAAACACTTTTTGTTTGAATGAATTGAGATGATAATGAAGCTTTGACCTTTTGGTCGTAAAAAGAGATTTATTTGAACTTGAGAGGAGAAAAGAAATCCACTTTTATTGATTATTATAAAAAGGGTAGCATGATGGCTCCCGTTGTGAATTGTTGAATTGTTTATTTATGGATTTTCTTCTGAAAAGATCTAAGCTACGTCCAGAAGCAGTATTTAGCATCGAGCGGGATGTATAGTAGGATTGGTACTTCCCTATAACTACGTGCCCCTGTAGGTTATGAGCCAGAGGCTGATTTATATAGTGATCACTTGTGTTTGGATTGATGATTTAAGGTCCTACTCCGATGGCAAGGATAGGACAGCTCTCCCCAACGTGGGTTAGATGTTGGACTCCATGTAGCTCACATGGTTTATGTCGGTTTTAAGAGACTCCCAATATGTGTGTGTGTGTATTCTCCTATCTAATATGAAAAGTCTTATTCTTCTATTTGAGATCAAAACGTATTTGTTTGAAAGATTGAGTTTGAGAAAGTCATTGTTTTTGAAAGATTTAATGAACATATATTCCAAAGAGAATTGTTATGAGATTTAATTGCTTTGGTGATTTGGAATAAAAATAGAAGTGAATTGGGATTTATTATGATGACTCACATGTTTTACCCGATATATTTTACTCTCTTATTATTATGATGATTTTAATTCGAGCTATGTGAGTCGTTTATATCAGCATGCATAATTTTATAAACTGTGATGATATTAAGATATTATTTTATATATGCATTGCACCCCCATATGCTCGGTACGTTTCTATGGTACTGACCTACATATTCTTATGTAGGCTACATTTTCTCAGAATATAGGTACAAGGTATAGTGTATATCTTTAGATCCAGTCAGTTCGCAACATCCAGTCAGCAGGTGATGAGTCCTTTTAATTCAAGGGTTTGAGTTAGTTATACAGTTCGAGAAGTGTTGTAATTTCTTTATTTAGTCGTATTGAGTTGGGTTAGTCGGGAGTCATCGCCCGGCTACCTATAGTTAGTACTAGTAGAGGCTTCATAGACGGTCAATAGGTATAGTGTATATCTTTAGATCCAGTCAGTTCGCAGCATCCAGTCAGCAGGTGATGAGTCCTTTTAATTCAAGGGTTTGAGTTAGTTATACAGTTCGAGAAGTGTTGTAATTTCTTTATTTAGTCGTATTGAGTTGGGTTAGTCGGGAGTCATCGCCCGGCTACCTATAGTTAGTACTAGTAGAGGCTTCATAGACGGTCAATACAAGTTGATATATTCCGTTTCAGTTTTGGTTGTAAAAGCAGAGTTGTAATCTTGTAAATTTAGATTTGTATCTATCTTATTCAGAAAAGAGTTATTTTCCGCAGATTTGTATAGATTTATACTTTTTGTTCAGTTGCTTATGAGTTATGCCAGTAGAAGGGTTAGCTTGGGGTCACTTGTGATCCTAAGCATCGTGAGACGTCTCGGGACCCAATTTTGGGGCGTTACAATCTAGTCAATAATTCTTCTAAAATAAATTTTTCTTTAATGGCTCTGGTAGTTGGTTGCCTTTCTGGATTAAGTAATGTCATAAACCATCTTTAAATTTCCTCAATATCTACTTGTGTTAACTCTCTTGAATTTGAATAAATCATTAGCTGGTCACTTGAATAGTAACTCCAAATTGGGTTCCCATTTAAGTAATTCTTTGCTAACTCTTGGATGATTGTGGATATTCTAATAATTCGTTTATTTGCATAAAAATCTGGTATATCTATTTTTGGTATTTCTTCCTGTGGTTCAATATCTTCTAGTATGGTCATATCTTTTGTCATTCCTATTTTCACGATTTTTATAACTGGTTTAATCTCATCATACAATATCTCTGCTAGTGCAGTATAAAACTTTATAAAAATAAATTGCCTTTGGTTATGTTTTTGTAAATGGCAATTTCTTTATATATCTCTGGTATAGCTGCTAACTTACTTCTGTCTTGGGTATATATGGTGTTGAGTAATCCATAACTGAAACATGTTCTAACTAGATTTGGGTTAGTTTTTGGTAATGCAATTAACTTATTACATTCTTGTAGTTTTTGGATTATGTAATCTGCATTTGGTTCTTGGATATTTATAGCTCTGGGTCTAAGGTTTAAATGTGTTTGTATTTTGTGGATTTTAATCTGGTTACAGATTATAGGCTTTCTTTTCTTGGTTTAGGCTTTCTAGATATGTGGTAGTTTGTGGGGGTATGAACAAAAGGTCTTTTGGTATTTTTGTTATAAATGGCTTGTCAAATATTTTGTTCAAGTTCATATTTGGGTTCCTTCTAACTCCTTTGCTTGTACCTGCAGAAGTAGATTGATAAACGTTATAGGTTTTTTAGAGTGTCCCAACGTCTCCTTTTATCTCTGGAATTTTGCTATCGTCTGATCGACATTTCTCTGCACACTGCTGAGTTATCTGAGTCATAGCTTCAGACTTTAGTTTAACTTCATTAGTCTTTAGCTTTTCTATCTCATTTTCCATACTATCCACTTTCAGTAAAAGCGTAGTTAGGGTTTTGAGTATCTTTTCTAGAGCATCGTCTTTTGTAATATCAGTTTGGGTAGCTTTGTCTTGATATGTAATCTGCCATAAAATTCTTGTTAGTCTTGATTACTTCAATTGTAAATGTAAAATTTAATATATTCAATACTAATCGCCGAATTTCTTTCGTTCTACCTGAATTTTGTATTTTTCTTGTTAACCACCATCGAACCTGTGTACTATCTGTTTGTACAATAAACTTGTTTTATACAATATATAGTTCAAATTCTAATAAACATTTATATAATGAGAATAATTCTTTCCTATTTATTTCTCATTTTATTTCTATTTTATTTTTTCCATTATTTTATGTTTTGTTGTTAATACATATAGATTTTTACATATTACTATAAATATTATACTTCCTGAGGTTAGTTCTATTCCTGATATTTTCCAATATAATACTAATGATTTATCTATGTTTTTATCTATTATTGCGACTGAATAATTCGCACTATTATAAATTAAAATTTTTGGTATATTAAATTTCCTCTTATAGAAGTTATTATACTTTTAACTATTGGTTTTATAATTCTATCATCTGCTAAATATAATTCTATTGGTGTATCTATTCCTTCTCTAAAACATGCTTTTATTAATATTTCTGTTCCTCCAAGGTGTACGTATTTTATTGGGTCTTTACTTTTTATATCATTTATTTCTTTATTAATTATTCTTTTTGTTACTAGTGGTATAATAGCTCTAACTTTTGCGTATCTACAGTCTATTACATATTCTTTTTGGCTTACTATGTAGTATTCTTCTTTTCGTCTACTAAATATTATTTTTATTGTTGGTGTTTAAATATTTTTTTCTACACTTAAATCTAATTCTTTTCCTTTTATCTCATCAAATATATTATTATGAAATATTGTTGTCTAATTTGTTCCTTCTTAATTTAAATATTCTTCCTTTGTTATTATTTTTATATCTTCTTCAGTCATTTATTCATCTGATTTACTATCTATTTCATTATCTGTTTCATTTTCCAAAATTTCATGTATACTATCGTCACTTTCTAATTCGTAATCTATATAATATATTTTAATATATTCTGCATTTTCTATCTTTATTTCTGATATTTGATTTTTTTGGGTCTTTTGGCATTTTACAATCTCTAGCTAAATGTCCTAGTTTTCCACTATTATAACAAGTACATTCTTTTATAGATTTCTTTCTCCTATATAGTCTTTTATATTTATAATTTTTTACATAATATCTTTTTCTTGAATTCTTATACTTATATTTTAATTTTTTGTATTTATTATATTTCTTATGTCTTTTTCTTTTCTTATAATATTTTTTTCACATCCAAATTAAGGTGGTATTTTATCCTTGCAACATGCTAAATTTCTTATTAATATTTTTTCCATTTTTATTTATTCTCCGTGTTTTTCACATATATTCCTATACCATTGCTGTAGAAATTTTATTCTTCCTCCTAGGGTATCTACTATTTTTGTATCATCCTAACTCTTTATTATTTTTGAGCTAAATGGTTCAGGTAATTTACTAAAATATAATCTTCTTACTTCTTTACTTTCTTTTGTATTATATGTTCCCTTATAGTTGTATTCTTTAAATGCACACACGTATATTCATCTATATAGCACATATTATATATTGCTAGTTTTAACATTAAATTCCTATTTGTATATTTTTCTTTTTTTTTTCCTCTTTTTCTATTGCCATACTGCTAAATTCATCTCTTATATCCATTTCATATTTTTTCAATATGTCTATAGGTGTTAGTTTAATTACTGTTGTTCCTTCCATTTTTTTATCAGCCTTTAGTGCTTTTTTACTTTCTTCCGTTATATTTAAAAACCATAATTATGTTGTTCCTATTAGTGTAATTTCTATACATTCTGGTGTATCTGTTGCATTTATACCATTGTCTAATAATTGTTTTGTTATATATCCTATCCATAATTGTATCATTTTATCTACATCTATTACACAGTCTAAGTCTAAGAAGTTATAATTTTTATTAATTATTTGTTTTGGTGTCCATTTGTTATATTCATAATTATCTGTTTCTTCAGCATTTATTGTATTTATTTCTATTTCATTAGTTTCTAATTCTTTATTTTCTAATTTTTTTTAAATTGATTTATCTCAATTAATAATTTTTGTTCTTTATCTTTTTATTC
The DNA here is from genome assembly GCF_002878395.1 of Capsicum annuum. Classification (NCBI taxonomy): domain Eukaryota; kingdom Viridiplantae; phylum Streptophyta; class Magnoliopsida; order Solanales; family Solanaceae; genus Capsicum; species Capsicum annuum. The sequence goes on along the minus strand of NC_061114.1, from coordinate 134,937,359 downwards.
CTTTTCTTTCTGTCTTTATTCATACAACTCTTTTAGCATTTGCAGTTCTTTTCTAATTCAGCAATCCTATTATTTTTAGTTTCTTCTATTTTTCGTATTTCTTCTGTAGTCTGTTGTTTTATTTTATCTATTTCTTTTTTCCTGTCATTTTCTCTTGCTATTCATACCATGTCTGTTAATTTATCTTCTAATTTTAGTTCTTCTTTTTGTAGCATTAAGTATAAATGTTCATCTATTTTTTGTATTGTCTTCCCAAATTAGAAAATGCTATTCTTATCTTTAATCCTTCATGATGTTCATATGTTTTGTTATTTATTATAAATTCTTCTTTGTTCATTTTATTTACTTGATAGTGTATAGATCATGTTGATATATGTATTTTAGACTATCTATTTGTGATTCTAAATATGATATTTCTTCTTTTTGTGCTTTTATTAATTTTTGGCACACTCCAATAATCATGTTACATTGTAGTCTTTCTTTTGTTATTTTTAATTCATTTAGTTTTTCAGATATTATTTGTTTTAGTTCTTTATATTTTTGTGATTTTGTTTTGTTATTCATCTGTATAATATTTATAATATTTTGGTGGATATCGAAATCTGATTTTATCATAATTAGGTGGTATGTATCTCATTCTTCTAGATTTTAAATGAATTATTAATTTTGCCTCTTTGCTAGATATTAAGGTAATTAAGTAAGCTAATCTGTGGGGGTTTTCTTTTGTTTTATTTAACTTTTTATATTCTGGGTAGTAAATAGTTAAAATTCTTTTAATTTCTCTAAAAGCTTTTGTATTTTTAAATGGTCTTCTCATATTTAACAAATAAATAACAACATAGTTAACAAGATAACGTAATTAAAAATATTAACAATTAAGTTAACATGTCTAACATTTCTCATAATTAACTTTCTCATAATTAACACATATCTACTTATACAGTATTTAAATAACATGGCTCTGATACCAATTTTAAGGGGGTGCGGATAGTGCGGATAACTTACTATTAAGAAGAATTTATAATAGATGAAAAAACATATGAAAATCATGAAGGATTAAAGATAAGAAGAACATCGGAAGTTGACCTCCTTGGCCTTCAAGTGTGGGTATCCCATGTGTTATTTGGGAATATCAAACTCCAAAATGTAGGAGTGGTTCTCTTTCTCCCCATGATCCTTTATTTTCTTAGGTATATGGAATTTCATCACATATTCTATGAAAAATGTTAAAAAATGGTTTGAATAAGGTCTATCCCTTTGTATTAGAGTTGCATCCTTATTAGCATCTTTGCCCCGAATTGGACTAGATTCGTCATAAGATGTTTTCTTGGCTTTTTCTGTTGAAATTAGCACCATTACCTTGATATCAACATCTTCAACAACATTTGGTTCATTTGGTTAGCAAATCACCGAGGACTCTTCACTACCAAGCTCATCATTGACTACATAGCTTGATTTATCTTCTTGATTAACCTCCTCTTGTGAATTGGGAAAGGTGATGGTATTTACAAGATTTGTTTCCTTGCACATTTCCTTTATCTTGGCAATCTCCCTTCTAAATTCCTCGTTGGATATATACATGTCCTACACATTCTTCTTTATTGTAGTTACCCGATCCAAAATAGTTTAAAGCATTGATTCAAAACTATTGTCCCCGACATTTTGTTATTCCTTGATTTCATCATGAGACATATCAATCTCATAAAAAGAACTAGTATTTGGGTTAGCATAATAAAGGGAGGGGGTATTTGGACAAATCACTCCAATGTCCATTGCGACCACCACATAAAGAACAATCGTACTACCAATAGGATCGAGATGGTGATTCCATCTCTCTCCGGGGAGCATATCTACAATCTCTTCGAAAGTGGGATCCATCACAATATAGACTTGAATCGTCAAGATAGGATTTCCAACTACCACAATCATATTTATCCTAGGATTCCATGGAGTAAAGTAAACAAAAACAAAAATCTACCTAAAACAAGAAACAATAGAAATTACAAACACTTAGGGTCGTTTGGTGTGCGGCATTAAAGTAAATAATCCCAGGATAAAATAATAATCTCGGGATAAAATTTTTATTCTGTCGTTTGGTTGTCAATATTTGGGATAACTTATCCCGGGACTAATAAATATTACCGGGATAAGTTATCCACACATATGGTAGTATTACTGTCCCAACACAATTAACCTTTGGTATAAAATTATAAAATGATAAAAATAACCTCAAATCCTACGATTTTCATTTCACACACACACACACACACACATATATATATATGCTTGTAGTCCGAATATATTTCAGTTCATAGAAAGAAATAATAGATCAAGGTATTATTTTAGTTCAATGTATATTTTCATTTCATTTCACACACACACACACACACACACACACATATATATATATATTTTATTTATGAATATATTATACGTTAAATTTATTTTAATAATGATTATGTTTATTTATACATTTTGATTTCTCTAAAAATAATAAAAATGTCACCTCCATGGTTGAATTACATATTTTAAATTACATACTTTTTTAATCACTTGAAAATTGATATTGTATATATCAATTAAATGAATTGTAATATTCTATATTATATGAGAGATATGTGTTTAAATTAAATGACATAAACAACAAATCATCTTTTCCTTTAACAAACGTAAGTTGAGAGTTTTTATTTCAAACTAAATAAGATGTAGTAATATTATTTTTAAACACACACTACATAATCATGGGAAGGCACACGCAAAAATGTTAAAGGTAATAAGATGAAAGTTTTATTTTTTAAAATATACACAATATAACCATGAAAATGCACACACATATAAAAAATTATGCTAAATAAGATGAAAGTTTTATTTTTAATCTCAGCATAACTTATATTGACACCAAACGACCCCCTATTTATAAGTTTGAATTTTAGTAAGTAAGATGAAATTCCAAACTAACTCAATACGCCAAATTGTTCCCCGACAACGACACCATTTCTTATAATGTTCAACTTACATGTCAATTTAAGTGCAAGGAGGTCGTTGTCAATATATTTACCCAACTTTGAGTCGGGGTCAAATCCACAAGGAACAATATGAGTGACGATTAAACAAGTTCAAAATTAAAGTTACTTGCTAAGTTCAAACCTAAGATACAAGTATTTCTAACTTGGAAGGGAGTTTGAGTAAGTATCAAAACTAATGATTATTTTTGACTTCTAAAGTAATAATTCAGGGTTAGAATAATTTGAGTATGATCAATTAAAATGAATCTTGGGATTATGCTTTCCTATGGGAAACTTATACATGGGGGTGTGATAATTAGATAGAAATTCTAAAGGTAGGTGATGCGGTAGGCCAGGTTTAACGTCCTTGACGTTAGTTTGTCAACAAAACCTCAAGGATGTCACTCATTCACCCTTTCGAGTACCTAAAGAATATTTCAATTAAAGCCACCCAACATCTCAATTTGATATCTCTATCTCTAGGATGATACCCAAGGTATAGTCAACCTCATAATCACCCTTATGTCTAATATAATGAAAATTAGAAAACTAAACCCAATAATTGTCTACTATTGCCTTAGTTCCCACATCTCTCTTTCAAGGATGATGTGGGTTCCAAAAGTTCACCCAAACCCCTCTTGCAAGGATGGTTTGAGCTTTCAAGATCTTTGGCTTTTCACCCACAAATCCGTTTTGGGTATTTGGGGCTTTCACCGACAAATCCCAAACAATTTAATAAAGCAATAGTAAAACCTATAACCACAAACTAGCAAATGCGCAAACAATCACATCCCACACAAAATTGAACCCTAATTTAGCATGATCCCTAGAGGAAGAACTAGCTACACATAAGAATAATAAGCAAGATATACCCAAACATCTCCATTGATTTGATTTATTAAATACTAAGTGAATGTAGCTTAAAACTTTGAACTTAAACAAATCTTCAATGGGTGTTTCATAATCCTCCACTAATCACCTGTGTACCTACAAAATATGAATATTAGTGCATTCATTCACAAATATGTTTTACTTGTTCGTTCAAAACATGGTAATGTGCATGAATATTTAGTACAAATGTGTAACACCCCAATTTTCTAAACCAAAATAATACAAGGTGCTCATGATCCTGAAGGACCACAAGCTAACCCATGACTGATATCTGTACCTGTATAATACATAATATATATAAAATATGGAAACTTGAACATGAAAGCCATAAGGTTCGAACTAAATAAACGTCTGATAACAAAATGTCTAAGAAAGGTACAACATTACCAAAACAAGTCATAAATACTGAAAATAATGAGATCTGAATATCTAATCTGACATCTAGTCTGAAAGACTCTAACTGAACTGAATAAGGATTTGAAGGAATATGTCTCCAAATAAATCCATCTAGCAACTGAACAGTAAATGTAGCAATAATCATATCATTCTCGAATGAGAAGGACTCATTAGAAACTATGAACACTGGAATGCTACTACTGATATAAAGTTCGTGCCTCTGAACCTATGGTGTAACATAAGAGAAAGAACCATAGCGCAAATATGTCACTACGTCTGAATGTACTGAGTATACGAGTGAGGTAGGCTAAATGCAAAGGGTTATATGCATGAACAATGCTAACTAATATGAACGTGAGAATGCATACATGCATAAACAACTATTAATGAACTCGTGATAATGCTGACTACTAAGTCTGAATGCTGACTACATGAATTTACTGTTACTGAGGTACTGAATAGATTATTAACTATTTCTGACAGTTCAAATTATGAAGAACTGGTTTGAATGACTGTGTCTAATAGTCCTGAAATTGAATACTGGTAACGTGAGCTATGACAACTAATATAGCTGATATAACTGTAATGATCGGACTAATCGATAAAACTGATACTGAGCAACTGTATCTGACAGTCTAAGTTCTGATGGAACTATTTGAGTTCCGTTCTACTTGGAGTAACTAAATCTGAGATCAGTCCTATCTTGCAGGTGATCATGAGTATACTGATAATAAAGATAATTTGACTTAGTCTGAGATCAGTCCTATCTAGCGGGTGATCTTTAAATCTAACGATTCTGATACTGATTAATCATAGTTGAGATCAGTCCTAGATAATGAGTGACCTTGAAGTATATTTACAATGATAAGCATTGATTGTATCTAACAGTACAGAATCTATACTATTAAGCTGAGTTAACTGTGTCTGAAAGCCTTGATTCTATAATTGAAACTATGGGATGTGTTTATTTAACTGACATGCCCTAAGCTAAGCTGACCGGGGTCCAATCTCTACCCTGACTTGAAGGGTGTCAGTATCGTGCCACCAGTAAAGACATCTGCTGTGGAGTCAGTCCTAATCTAGCGGGTGACTCCCAGGATCAGTCCTATAGATATAAATGTGCTAACGAGTGACCCCTTAGTATGTCAGTCATATCTAATGGGTGACATCTCGTACTTATGCTGGCAACGTAGTTCTGGAACTTAGGGATTGCTTCTAAGGATCTCATCTTATTCTAGCAGGTGAACCCCCATCCCTAGGTTCGCTCGGTGTTGAATCTTACTCCCATCTAAAAGACACTGAACTGAATAACTGGGCTGAGCTAAATAACTTAACTTAACTAATTTTCTGAAATGATACTGATTAACTGAACTGATACTAGTGGTATTAGTTAGCGGAGTTAAAACTAAGTTTACTGGATTCTGATGACAAACAGAATATAATGAGTTCTGAGGACTGATTAAGAGTACTGAAGTTATTGAGATTTACTATGATTGCTGAGGTTACTAAGCACTGAGATTGCTGAGAATACTAAACTACTGAGATTATTGAGTTTTCCTGAGTCACATGACTGACTGATTGATCATGGCTTGATTGAGAGTATCGTGAAAACATGACATGGCTCTAGGCACACAACTATATTTTTTGGGTACTAGTACCCCCAGGACTCGATGAAAGGAAACTGACACACATAACCGACTTGATCATAAGAGTAGAGTCCATAATCCAGTATATCATAAATAAGGGATTTCATACTAAGCATGTTTCTCAACAATCTATTTCATGGAAGGGAATTTCATAAAACATGTATATACTTGCATAGATTTCAATATCATGCTCATTACATATTACAACCACAATCCATAATATCATAACTTGTGGAATTTCATGAAGTACATGGGTATTCTACATCTTGTACATGAGTGGGTTTTGCAAGTAAGCATAGCATAATTCCATAAGACTAGTTCATGAGTAATCCAACAGTGTTCACAAGACACATTATGAACATGGATGATATTGAATCAAAGAGGCCTATCATGAATCCTTCACTTAGTCACAATTTAGCTATAATGCATGATTTCTAGTCTCTTAGGTATTTTATCAAACACCTTACATGCACTCTTTAAGGAATAGGTGTATTTACAAACTTACACCACTTTAATCTACCCAAATTCATGGTGTCCAACTATATGATCACAATCTTCTTGGAAGTTTATCAAATTCCCACTCTATAACATAAACCACAATCAACAACATGAATACAACCATATTACCAGAAAACATTCATGATTTTTTTTTATCAAAGATTGATTCTTAAAGTCTACGAATGAAAGGAATCCGTCGATGAACACTATGCATACCTTAATGGTGATGAAATTGTTGAAATATTGGACCTTCAAGCTTTATTATGAAACCCTAATAGTTTTTCTCCTTCTTATGCTTTTGGATAATGAAATTAAGATGTTAATAGGGTTGTAATATGATTAGAAGCTATAAATTTCGTGAGGTTAAGTATTGGGATGTATAAGGAGTGTTAAAAGACTTAATTATCCTCAAAATAACTCTAAAAACTAAGTGTTTTTCATGGCTGAAATCATAAGTATGCATCGCACACCTTATCACACATACTAAGTTGTGCGCCGCACATCCTATCTCATAAGCTAAGGTATGCGTCGCACATGCTATTGCACACTTGAGGGTGTGCGTCGCACAACCTGTCATACACTTGTTCCAGTAGCCATGTGCTATTTTTTATGCGTTACACTCCTAATTTGCAGGGAAATAAATTCTTGCTCGGGTGTTGGATTTTTATAAAATTGTAATCGTTGGAAAGTTAATTTGATTCTCTACAATTTGGTGGGTATAAATCTTCCAAAATGTCACATGTAAATCAAGTTATCCTCTTTCAAAGGTCACTCTTACGGAATCACAAAATAAAACTTGATGGATCCAACAGCTATTAGCTTGCCTTACTCTGTACTCACATGAGCATGCTTAACATATCATAAGCTATATTATCGCTAGGATACTCATTGTAAATCATGTACTCAAATATGAATCACAGGATATGAGGTTTCATACATAGGAGAACTGATTCATTTTCTAGTTTAGAAACATATGGGGTATTATAATATCTCTCCATTGGGAATATTCGTCCTCGAATGATACTGGTTGAGATTAGAGAAAAGACAACTTAAATGAATATATAGCATGAATGACTGATCATGATTTCATGGCTGACATGACTAAAAACTGAGCATATCATATTGTACATGCATATCTTATGCATGGGTAGATAATTTATGAATGTAGGACTGAGTGTTCCGATAATCTGAGTTTCTCAAACTGAGAATGCATATTTGATGCTTAAATGATAAGTTGAATCCATACATATCTGATGCATGAGTATATGACTAACATGATAGGTGAATGCATGACTGAAAGTACTGATAAGCTGACAATGTATATCTGATGTGTGAATACATGACTGAACTGACTCACAAATATGCGACTGAACATGTAATGGTAAAGTCACTAAGATTGAACTGAAACAAGAGAACATGACTGATTCTACTACGTGACATATGGACTGAACATCATGAACTGAAATGAACCTCTGAATATTTAACTTACAGCTGAGGTCTAACTTGAAGTTCAACTTATGAGTACCCTCTATTCTAGATTGAATTCATTATGCAAGGATAAATTAAAGGATCTAAGGCATTAGAGCATTAATATAAAGTGGGGTATCTCCCCTTTGGGACGCTATGTCCCTCTAAGAATGCTTACCTTACAGAGATACTGGGTGATGCATAGGGCATCTACACAATAAAATATAACTAAACTTCGGGAGTCAGAAACTAATGAATGATGCATGAGATGAACTGAACTTGAAACTACTAGGAGGTTCTACCTTGAAATTGTTACATTCTTTGAGGTTTTGGATAGCATGAATAGATGCAAGGATAAGAAGACAAGCTGTACAAATCTGACTGCTCGATTTCTAAACTGACTCGCTGGCATGACATGACCATTGAAAGAAGGGAAACTATTCCTAAAACATCTCATAGCCTCCTACACATAAGTGTGATGCACAACACACGTATGTACAAGACTTTACTAGATGTAGCTTTCAGATTCCTAGGACTCTATTAAACCTGGCTTTGATACCAAGTTTGTAACACCTCAATTTTCTGAACCAAAATGTTACACGATGATCATGACCCCGAAGGACCACAAGCTAACCCATGACTGATATCTGTACCTGTATACTTCATAATATACATAAAATATGGAAACATGAACATAAAAGGCCATAATTTTCGAACTGAATAAACGTCTGATAACAAAATGTCTGAAAAAGGTATAACAATACCAAAATAAGTCATAAATACTGAAAATAATGAGATCTGAATATCTAATCTGACATCTAGTCTGAAAGCCTCTAACGAAACTGAATAAGGAGCTGAAGGAATATGTCTCCAACTAACTCCATCTAGCAACTAAATAGTAAATGTAGCAATAATCATATCATCCTTGAATGAGAAGGACTCACTACAAACTCTAAACGTTGGAATGCTACTGCTGATCTGGAGCTCGTGCCTTTGAACATATGGTGTAACATAAGTGAAAGAACCATAACATAAATGTGTCAGTACGTTTGAATGTACTAAGTATATGAGTGAGGTAGGCTAAATGTAAAGGGTTATATGCATGAACAATGCTAACTAATATGAACGTAAGAATAATACATGCATAAACAACTATAACTAAACTTGTGATGATTCTAACTACTGAGTCTGAATGCTGATGACATAAGTTTACTATTACTGAGGTACTGAATAGATTATTGACTATCTTTCACAGTTCAAATTATGAAGAACTAGTTTGAATGACTGTGTCTTACAGTCCTAAAACTGAATACAGGTAATGTGAGCTATGACAATTGATATAGCTGATATAACTATAACGATTAGACTAATCAATAAAATCGATACTGAGCGACTGTATATGACATTCTAATTTCTGATGGAACTATCTAAGTTCTATTCTACTTAGAGTAACAAAATCTGAGATCAGTTCTATCTAGCGGGTGATCATGAGTATATTGATAATAAGAATGATTTGACTTAGTCTGAGATCAGTCCTATCTAGCGGGTGATCTTTAAATCTAATGATTCTGATACTGATTAATCATAGTTGAGATCATTCCTAGCTAATGGGCAATCTTGAAGTCTATTTACAATGATAAGCATTGAATATATCTAACAGTACTGAATCTGTAATACTAAGCTGAGTTAATTACGTCTGAAAGCCCTGATTGTGTAACTAAAACTGTGGGACGCGTTAATCTAACTGACATTCCCCAAGCTAAGCTGACTGGGGTCAAATCTCTGCCTTGACTGGGCGGGTGTCAGTACCGCACCAGCAGTAAAGACATCTGTTATGGATTCAGTCCTAATCTAGCGGTTGATTCCTGGTATCAGTCCTATACATATAAATGTTCTAATGGGTGACCCCTGAGTATGTCAGTCCTATCTAATGGGTGATATCTCCTACCTATGCTGGCAACATAGTTCTGAAACTTAGGGATTGCTTCTAGGGATCTCAGTCCTATTCTAGCAGGTGAGCCCCCATCCCTAGGTTCACTCGGTGCTAAATCCTACTCTCATCTGAAAGACACTGAATTGAATAACTAGGTTGAGCTAAATAACTTAACTAAACTGATTTGCTGAACTGATACTGATTAACTGAACATATACTATTAGTATTGTTTAGCAGAGCTAAAAGAAAGTTTACTGGATTTCGATAATGGATGGAATATAATGAGTTTTGAGGACTGATTAAGAGTACTAAAGCTACTGAGATTTACTGTGATTACTAAGGTTACTGAGCACTAAGATTACTGAGAATACTGAACTACTGAGATTACTGAGTTTTCCTGAGTCACATGACTGATTGATTTCTATAGATCATGGCTTGACTGAGAGTATCATAAAAACATGACATGGCTCTAGGCACACAACTATATTTTTTGGGTACAAGTTCCCCTAGGACTCGATAGAAGGAAACTGACACACATGACTGACTTGATCATAAGAGTAGAGTCCATAATCCATAATATCATAAATAAGGGATTTCATACTAAGCATAGTTCTCAATAATCTATTTCTTGGAAGGGAATTTCATACAGCATGTATATACTTGCATAGCTTTCAATATCATGATCGTTACATATTACAACCACAATCCATAATATCATAACTTGGGAAATTTCATGAAGTACATGGGTATTCTACATCTTGTACATGAGTGGGTTTTGCAAGTAAGCATAGCATAATTCCATAAGACTAGTTCATGAGTAATCCAACAATGTTCACAAGACACATTATGAACATGGATGATATTGAATCAAAGAGGCCTATCATGAATCCTTCACTTAGTCACAATTTAGCTATAATGCATGATTTCTAGTCTCTTAGGTATTTTATCAAACACCTTACATGCACTCTTTAAGGCATAGGTGTATTCACAAAGTTACACCACTTTAATCTACCCAAATTCATGGTGTCCAACTATATGATCACAATCTTCTTGGAAGTTCATCAATTTCCCACTCTATAACACAAACCACAAACAACAACATGAATACAACCATATCACCAGAAAACATTCATGATCTTTTTTTATCAAAGATTGATTCTTGAACTCTACGAATGAAATAAATCCATGGATGAACACTATGCATACCTTAATCGCAATGAAATTGTTGAAAGATTGGACCTTCAAGCTTGATTATGCAACCTTAATAGTTTTTCTCCTTCTTATGCTTTTGGATAATGAAATTAAGATGTTAATAAGGTTGTAATGTGATTAGAAGCTATAAATTTTGTAAGGTTAAGTATTGGGATGTATAAGGAGTGTTAAAATACTTAATTATCCTCAAAATAACTCTAAAAACTAAGTGTTTTTCATGGCTGAAATCATAAGTGTGCGTCGCACACCTCATCGTACACGCTAAAGTGTGAGCCGCACATCCAATTGCATAAGCTGGTGTGTGCTTCTCACATGCTATCGCACACTTGACCGTGTGCACCGCACAACCTGTTGCACACTTGTTCCAGTAGCTGTGCGATTGCTTATGCATCACATTCCTACTTTGCAGGGCCGTAACTTCTTGCTCGGGTGTCGGATTTTTAAAAAATTGGAATAGTTGGAAAGCTATTTTGATTCTCTACAATTTGTTTGGTCTAAATATACCAAAATGTCACTTATAAATCAAGTTATCTTCATTCAAAGGTCACTCTTGCGGAATCACATACTAAAACTTGATGGATCTAAAAGCTATTAGCTTGCCTTACTCTGAGTGACTCACATGTGCATGCTTAACACATCATAAGCTATCTTATTGTAAGGATACTAATTGTAAATCATGTACTCAAATATGAATCACAGGATATGAGGTTTCATATGTAGAAGAACTGATTCATTTCCTAGCTTGGAAACATACGGGGTATTACAAAATGAGTGGTAAATTCATCACTCATCAGCCTACATGTAACAACCCAAAAACCAATGGTCATGATGGTACTTGTTGCAGTAAGCCTTGATAATAAAACTTGAAGAACATAACCAAAGATATCATACCATAATCCCAAAACTTGGTGTCATAGTGAAAGAACATCACCAGTACAACTCGAGATCAAAATACATAAGATTTCAAAAATAAGAACAACTTTGTCTTTGAATTCAAAATAAAGACATAGTCCAAATAAAGAAAGGTAGTAGTTGACTCTGGAAGCAATAATCCAATCTCTTCCTTGAATTTCTCAAAAGTATTGCCCAAAGTTAACCACTATGAGGAATACTCGGATAAAGATCTTCTCCAAAGTGGTGCAGTAGGGGTGAGTACGATCCACTTGTACTCAGTAGGTATCATAGGCTGATAGAGAAAATCAGAAAATAAATCATACAAAATACACACTAAGGGCGTGCCACCTGCAACCATAAAATGTACCAAACGGTAGCCTACACTATATCCACTAACAATTCTATAAAATTCACATCTACGATAACAACATAAAAGAAAAGTACAAGAGTACAAGTATCATACATACAAATACGAATGAAGAAATACACTTAGACAAGAATCACATCAATGAAAATAAAATATCACAGAAATATACAAAGTAAATACAAATGTACTTTGAGATGATAATGATAATAATGATGATGACGATGCATGAGGTCATCGCACAACCTCAGTATACCACTGTGAAGCTAGATCTTCTTAACGTAGGACCCTTAGGGGGTTCGTCAACCCGTATCCAACTAATATTTCATACAAATCTCCATAACTCCTTTCCTACACTTCCTTTGGTAGAGGGTTTTTAAGATGTCATATTTTCTATCTAAAAAAGCTAGTGTTTTCAGTATTTCCACAGTGGTACTAATGTGTCATGAATGTATATGATATGAGGATGTAATTGTCACTACTAACCATGATGAGAATTTCAATATTTAACCTATATAGAAACCAAGTTAGCCAATAATCCACTCAATATTTCCATTTATCTATGAATTCTAACAAAATCCATATGCCCAGAGAGTATAATAGAATTAAAATACACCATTGATACTACATAAGGCTTTTTCATTAATAAGAAATAATTATTTTCATGTATACAAGGCCAACAACATTATATAAGACCCCACACAGTCACAGATAACAAATAATGTTCAAAAAACCACCAAATACACCAGTATACAAGCCCCCAAATGGGCACGACATAATAATTATATAATTTTCATAATTAGTTCCCACACTCTTAACATGTTTTTGTATAAATACTAACCACCCAAACATGAAGAAATTTATCTGATAAGATACCTCGAAAATGGAAAACCAGTCTGAAAGCCTTCAATTTGAATACTTACTCCTCACAAATAAAATTGGAATCAAATAAATCATAGAAATATCAAATCTATGCATCAAAAGAAAATCAACGATACCCATTTTATCTATTTTTATGTAGGAGTCAAAACGGATACCTGAAATGCATTTTTGAAAAAGATCATAAGTTTATTTTTTATAAATAATCCCCAAATTTTTAGAAGTCTACAGCTGAAAACCCAAGCAAAAATGAGATAGAAAAAAGTTTTAATTGAAGAAAAACCATGCTTAAAATTTACTAGCAAAAATCCTCAAAATTTATTTTAACACAAGAATTGAAATTATTTCGGAGATGAAATCGAAAGAAAAGTGATAATTATAAGATTAGAAACTCAACCAAGTGAAAATGGATTGAAATCGTGGTTTAAATTGGAGAAGTATAATTTTTAAGTCTTACGGACCAAACCCCCCAATTTCTACTTTTTAATTAGCGTTAAAAGAAGAAATACTTGATAAAAATTGGAGAAAATAGTTGAAATAGGTGCTATGGAGCACACCCAAGCTTAAAAATGGAAGAAATTACTCAAAATCATGAAATCATAAGCTCCAAGTCTCAAAAATAGTGAAAAATGTTAAAACATGGGTATATAAAGGACCCAGGCATCGCATGCACAATCTCTGAGTCGTGTGCACGGTACCTAGCCTGAGGGCAGATATCACATATGCAAACTATCATCTCATATGTGAGTCCTACTATCACAACCAAGATGTTGCATATGCGTCACTTGTGTCTAGTCAGCTGAGTCACGTAAACAAGTACCCATTGAATTTACGGGTGCACCAGTACTAGTTATAGACTTTGAGAATTCCAAGTCTCCGCGGACCCCTTGGGATTCATCTAGAATCCGATGAAGGTGAACGGACTATGCTACCCTATTAAATTTGATGCTCCAAACTTAATAGCGATATCATATTTTAAAAAAAACCATCATTTTCAAAAAGTTGATCCCCAAAACCCAATTTCACAACTTTATAAATTAAGGGTCAAAATGAGATATAAAATTTATAAAACAGTAGTAACCATGTTACCTACCTAAAATAGACGTTGTAATTTTGTTGGTGAAGTCTATTTCCATTCGATGCACAAATCTATGAATGTTGACCAAAGTCAACTATAAGTCTTTTCAAGACACAAAAAAAGATAATTTCATATAAATCACACTAAAATGCATTGGGAATTATGTCTAGCATCCCCAAAATGCAGAAATATCACAACCCAATTATGTGGAGAGGTAAAATAGTCAAATCATATAGAAATGAGTAATTCACATAAATCATCAAAAAAATTTTCATTACACTATGGATTATAGTATAGGTTCTGAGAATTGTTGTATGTCTTGTGCGAAGTATCTATGATTCGGAGACATATGGTGAGCTCCTAGTGTTCAGAGCATTGCTATTATCCTTTCTACGTATTAGACTAATCTCTATGTTGTATTTAGTGATAGGTTGTATCACTATATTTATTTAGTACTTTATTTTTTAATCTTATTACATTAGAAGCTCTTGTACTGATTCCATCAGGTTTTTTGGACTATCTTATGTATTTTTGTCATATACTATATTTATTCTACATTCTTCCCTTCTTTGTCTTGGTAGTCCATATCTAGTATTATTTTACTATGGGTTGGCTTACCAATTGGTGGGTTATAGTAGGTGTCATCATGACCTGAGTAATCAAGTTGTGACATAATAGATACATCACAATATACAGTGAATCCCTCACCATTGACATAATGAGCCTATATAGGACCTGAAGTAAGGAATCCCTTAAGAATCCAATATTTCTATTCACACTTCTTGAACCATCAGAAAGGAACCTCCTTTCGAGTCAATCTAGTCATATGTGATGTAATAATAGAAAATCTCTGAATGAACCATCTTTAGTAACAGACCAAACAAATGAAGCTACGAATCTCAAATAGTGATGTCAGCCTGGCCAAATCATAAATAGCCTCAATCTTTACTAGGTCTACCATAATACCATCCTTAGACACCACATGTCCAAAGAATGCCACTGACTCAAGCCAAAAATCATACGTAGAGAATTTAGAAAAAAGTCTATGATCTCTAAAAGTATGGAGCACAATCCACGAATGATGCATATGCTCCACTTAAATCCTCTAATACACAAAGATATCGCCGATGAACACAATCACAAAGCAATCCAAATAAGTCATAAACATATGGTTTATCAAATCCATAAGGACAGGTAGGTCATTGGTGACCCGACCCGATACAGGGCCTTGTCGAAAGGTGTCATGAGTCTGACTGGGATCGAAGACTACCCTTGTTACCCAACCCAACCTCCTTCTGCCTGGATTGAGTGAGCTATATTTTGAACACATAATAAGATAACATAATTGGACAAGGAATGAGCTTGGGATAGGTCTATTCCTAAGCCAACCATACCAAGTCATCTCGTCCACCAATAGTAGCAACCAAACCACCAAGACAACTGAATACCAAACCAAGGGTAATAAACTAAGCCATAGCTAAATGATACCCTAGACATAATATATAATACCCCATAATTTTTCCAAGCTTGAAATTATCTCAAGAATGTTAGAAACTTTCCTTGAAAGATAAATACACTTTTGTACACATGGTATTTTAAAGATTTTTACTTTTTGTCATGTGGGAAATTGAATTAGCTTTCAAATAAAACCAATTTCATCAAAATCTGACATCAGAGGAGAAAGTTATGTCTAAAATACGGAAGACAGTAAAACCGCCCAGGTGCGATGGTGAGGCCGATGGACCATCGGACTAGCGAAGGACCATTGGCAAGACCGTCACAGCAATGCAGTGAGAACTACCTGCTACCTAGGAGAAACAGCCTAGGACGATGGACCGTCAGACTAGGGATGGATCATTGCTCAGGCCGTCGAAAGGGAAATAGTGAGGCCACCTTCTGGATAGGGTGCGACCGGCATGTTGACGGACCTTTGAACTTGCGCCGGACTATCTCCGAGGCTGTCGCTACTTAGGCAGTAATCCATTTTATTGGTCCATGTACGACGATCGAAATGACAGACCATTTCCCTAGAGATAGACGGTCGCATGAGCCATCGCAGGTTCTGATTCAGCAAATTAAAATTATTTTTAAAAGGAAAATTTGGTCATTTACCACCCACCTATATATGTACCCAATTATATCCAATTTCAACCATTTAGTTTATTATTACTTCATAACCAATATTAGGGTTTCTCTCTAACATTAATCTCCAACAACAAAAATCCAATCTTCTTCAAGAACTAAGGGATTTCCAATTCTTCAAGTTCAAGAACATCAAGAATCTTAACCCAGTATGCATGGTGTTCATTCATGGACTCCTTTCATTGATGAAGTCCAAGAATCACTTTTCTAACTTCAGGTTATGGATTTTTTTTATGATTTTATGATTGGATTGGTCTTGTTCATGCTGATAAATTAGAAATTAAACTTTACTCCTTATTGGGTGATAATTTCTATAAGGGTTTAAAAATTATTGATATGGATTCATACAAACCTATGTCTAAACCCTTGAATGATGAAATTAGAATGTGACCATGATGTTTAATTGTTGTACAATGGTGTTTACATGTACCATTCCTACAATATGTTTGATTTAATGTCTAAATGAAGGAAACGTGCCTAACTAGCATGTTGTCATGAAATCCCCATGTATGTACAAGCTTATGCCTATCACATGTTTGATAAAATACGTTAGTAAATGCATTATGGTGATTATTATATATTCAAGCAAGTCATGCTTTTGTTAGTTTTCTTCCATCGAGTCCTACCCAAAATATTTGCTGTGTGACTAGAGCCATGTCATGTTTCCATGATACTCTCAGTCAAGCTATGATCCTTAGACTTAAGATAGTCTTATGACTCAGGAAACCTATATGATCTTATGAACTCAGTTAGTTGTCAAACATCAGTAGTATTCTGCCAGTCAACAAAAATTCAGTAACTCAGCTCATGTTTAGTTTCAATTCAGATAGGAGTAGAAATTAGCACTGAGTGAACCCAAGGATGGGAACTCACTTGTTATATTAGGGTGTGATTCTTAGAAGCAATTCTTACGTTCTAGAACTATGTAGCCAGCATAGGTCATGACATCATAGCCTGCTATATGAGGGTAGATGAGGTGGATTAACCTTCTATATAAGGGTTCCCACCATTCTTACTAGAGTTACCTATTATATTAGGGTCACTCACATATTGTCCTTACCAGTGGTGCGGTATTGACACCTTTTTAATTAGGGCACAGATTAGACCCCTATTAAGCTATAATGCATAATTTGTGGCATGTCGGTTAGATGACTAATTTCAGTATCAGTATCAGTCAAGAACTTAGATAGTTTTTCATATTTTAGGACTTCCAGATACAGTGAACTCAGATATAGTATAGAACTCGGATAGTTCTATCAGATTTAGGGCTGCCAGATACAGTCACTCATGTTATCATTTATATCAGTACCAGTATATTATGTTGTCAGTATTCAAATTTAGTTATCATGTTATCATGATATCAGTGTCAGTTTTTATATCTTATACATATACTCTCACGCTCATGATAGTCAGTCTGTTATTATTATTGTTTATGCATATGAAAACCATGCATTTAGCCTACCTTACAAGCATACCAGTAAATTTAAAGTACTGATGTATTCGCGCTATGGTGTCTTATACCATTAGTTAAGAGACACGAGCCCTAGAGCAGCAGTAAATTCTAGTCTCAACAGTCAGAGTTAGAAGTGAGTCCTCATCTTTGGAGGATATGATTATCCCTTATTATTTCATTTATTAGTTTATCAGTTGGAGTTAGTTGGGGACATGTCCCATAAACTCCTTATTCAGATAGTTCAGTCAGTTAGAGGCTTTCCAGATTATTATGTTCAGACAGTTATTTTAATTATTTTGGGTATTTTATGCCCTTCTCCAAATGTTATATTTTACTTTAGATATGTGAACCTTATGGCCTTTCAGTTTATGTTTCCACATTATTCAATATATTATGCAGTATATAGGTACAGTTATTAGTCATGGGTTAGCTTGTGGTTCTTTGGGGTCATGAGAACCGTGTAGCATTCTGAGTACCAGATTCAGGGCATTAGAAACTTTGTATCAGAGCCTAAGGCTCAGTAGAGTCCTAGGAAATCTGAGCGCCACATCTGGTAGAGTCTTGTAAATGGGTGTATTGCACACCACATTTATGTACTGGAGGCTTTAAGATGTTTTAGGAATAGTTTCCCTTTTTTCAGTATTCATGTCGTGCTAGTGAGCATAATCTTAATCTAATCTCTTGGTCTAATCCATTTCTTCTCTTTATTTTAGAAATATGCCTCCTAAGAAAAGAACCCAGCCTGTCCAAGAAGATCCCTTGGACGAACATGTTTTTTGTGCGGAGTTCAGGGCTGTATTCACTACTTTTGCTCAGTCAGTTGCTGCTCAGAATGAACGGCCAACTATCATTCTGGCAAACCCAGTGGCCAATTTAGCTGTAGCTAGGATTTGGGACTTCACCTGAATAAATCCTCCATCTTTCTTAGGTTTAAGATAGACGAGTACCCTCAAGAATTCCTACATCACTTGTTGAAGGTTACAGACATAATGGGGGTTACTCTTAGTGAGAGTGCTGATCTAGCTGTATATCAGTTCTAGGATGTTGCTCACACTTGGTTCAAGTAGTAAAATTAAGAGAGGGTAGATGATATAGGGTCAGTTGAGTGGGAGGAGTTTGCTTCAGCATTCCTTGATAGATTCTTTCCCCTAGATCTTAGAGAAGCTAAGGTGCTAGAATTCATCAATCTCAAGAAGGGCAATATGAAAGTGAAATATTATTCTGTCAAGTTTACTCAATTAGCCATATATGTCCCTCATGTAGTTACAGATAGTAGGGCAATGATGATTAAGTTCATTTTAAGGGTAAATAATAACGTGGTTAATGAGTGTAGATCTGCCTTGTTGAATAATGACATGACATTAGCCCGGATCATGACTCATGCTCAGCAGATAGAGAAGCAGGATATTAAAATGAGGGAGAAGTAGAATAAGAGAGTGAAGATAGGTAGTTTCAACTTTGCTCAGCCTAAGTCAGAAGGAGGAAATCGTTCTCAGTTTTTTCCTAAGCCATTAGTTCCAGCTCCTTCTTTAGCTAGTGCTCCAGTTCTAAGTTCAGAGAGGGTTACAAAGACAGAGCGCCAGGCTTTAAGTCCCAGGTTAGTGTTAGAAGTGATAACACCTATCCTCTTTGCCAGACTTGTGGCAAGCACCATCAGGGTATTTGCAAAACTGGTAGCAGTATTTATTTTGGATGTCGCAAGCCAGGCCACAGAGTTAGAGACTATCCTTATTCAGGTCCTCAGGGTCAACATAATTTCTTCTCAGCTCAGTCCGACACCCAAATCAACAGGGTGCCACCTCCAGTACTACTAATGGGCAATACCAAAATCATCTCTATAATCTTTAGTCCCGACAAGATAAGGAAAATTCTCCTGAGATGGTTACCGGTATGTTACTGATCTTTTATGTGCATGTTTACACTTTGCTAGATCCAGGAGATTCTGTCTTTTGTCACTCCTTATATAGAAGTCAATTTCGCAGTTAGTCATGAAATTTTAGAAGAGCCCTTTTTAGTCTCTACCCTAATGGGTAAAACCCTCATAGCCCGGTGGGTATACAAGAACTACCCGGTTATGATATTTCAGAAAGTCACCTCAGAAGACTTAGTCGAATTAGAGATAATTGATTTTGATGTCATTCTCAACATGGATTGGCTTCATTTCTGCTATGCCTCAGTTGACTACAAAAATAGAATAGTCCAATTTTAGTTTCCGAATGAACCCGTCCTCGAGTGGAAGGGTAGTATATCCGCTTTTAGGGGTCAGCTTGTTTTCTACCTTTGAGCATGGAAAATGATATCTAAAGGATGTGTCTATCATCTTGTTTGGGTTAAGAAAACTAGTTTGAGACTCCCAGCCTTGAATCAATTCCAATTGTAAATGAATATTCAGATGTTTTTCCTGAAGATCTTCCAGGAATTCCTCCTAAAAGGAAAATAGACTTCGACATTGATCTACTTTCAGATACTCCGCCTATCTCTATTTCACCATGCAGAATGGCACAGTAGAACTTAAAGAACTGAAAGAGTAGTTGAAGGATCTCTTAGATAAGGGGTTCATCAGACCTAGTATTTCCCCATAGGGCACACCAGTCTTGTTCATGCACAAGAAAGACGGTTCTTTCGGAATATGTATAGACTGCGGTCAACTCAATAAGGTTACGATCAAGAAGAAGTATCCTCTTCCCAAAATCGATGACTTATTTGATCAACTTCATGGTGTTAGCTATTTCGCCAAGATAGACCTCAGATCCGGCTATCATCAGCTCAGAGTTTGAGAATGTGACACTTTGAAAGTAGCTTTCTGTACTCGGTATGGTCACTTTGAATTCTTAGTTATGTCATTTGGTCTCACTGATGCCCCAACCACTTTCATGGATTTGATGAACCATGTATTCAAGCAGTTGTGATGCCCCAAAAAAAAATTCCGTTAAGATCTCAGACGAAAATGCGTTGAATTCTGTTCTTTATAGTGATTAATAATTTTTCTATGTGGAATTTTTTGATATGTGATCCATCATCGTGTAGAGCATCGAATAATCATTCCAATAATATATGGATCATCCAAAATGGACACTCGAGCGATGAGTTAAGATCATTCCAATCTAACCGTGAATAGTGGTAAACAGTAAATGTGCAGGAAAAAATACTGAGGCCAGACAAATTTTAGGGTCAACTTCAAAAGATATTAACTCCGTATACATAATTATCTGGGTAAGATACTATATATCAATAGAAATCTCTGAAAGTCCTCTTTTCAATGAAATTAGTTTCATCCAATTTGGCAATCAGAGCAAAAAGTTATGGTCGATCTACTTCAGCCTATCAAAATAGTCCACCAAAGGACAAATTTGACATTATTTGATTTTTAAGGGTATTTTGGTCATTCTTACTCCAATCATTCCAAGTAAACCATGGATTTAAGCCCATTAAGAGCATTCAATAGATTATTTTTCTCCAAAATTTCCTAAGGCTCAAACCCCAACCCTACTACTCCAAATTTCATCCTTCTATGTCTCTTGATTGAACCGTAGAAATTTCAAATTGATTTGGGATTCGAGTTGATCATGTTAAGAGCTTCGAGAATCACCCTTTATTTTTGTGAATAAAGTTCCGGAGTCAGAATTTCATATTCATCTTCCATTTTTAGGTATGTGGGGCTTTGAACAAGATTATCCTTTCGATCTTGTGTCTAGTATTTTTGTTGAATTCCATTGACATAAGATTTTACATATTTTATCATGAATTGGAAATATGGTTTTATATCTTATATTATTGTCCATGAGCTATGGGATTATGTCATCCGATATGTGTATGATGTTGAGATGGAATTATGTCCAAAAAATATTTGATTATGAGAGTATGATGATTTAATTTGTTAAGCCTTGATTTATACTATCATTCCACTGTTTCCTTATTATGAATTTATAATTGATATTAGAAATTCTATATCCCTACTATGGGTAGATGTCTCAAGTACCTTTAAATGAGAGTTGGATGGCAAATTGAGAAATGTTGATATTGAAGTTGCAATGAGTCTTGGTATTTTCCGAATGGTTTTGATGAGTTAAATTGTTGAAAATATTATGTATTGAGTCTTCATATCCTTATCAAAATGTCGAGTCGGTTATGGTTCAATGCATTGATACCTTATTGATGTTGAGGAAGATTAAAATGTTTTGAGCTAAAATATGTTAAAGTTAGGAATCCATAAATTGATATGATTTGATAAATGAGAAAGAGATTTGATTTGGTCTTTATGATAGACCCTTGTGATGTTGTGGTGGATTTCCTAATGCGTTCTGAGCTTGTCGGGGAGTAGTACTTAGCACCGGGAGGGAAATTTGGTATTTCTCCAAACCTATGTGCCACCGTAGGGTTGTTTGATGATGATATTATTGGCCAGAGAGCCCGATTGTGATTATTGTAGTTTTAAGGTCGTATTCCCTAGAAAATAGTATGATGCTCCCGCTAACAGGGGTTTCAAACGTTGGTATTCCACGTGGCTCACATGGGGTTGTCGGTTATAAGAAAATCCCCTGTCCATAAGAGTTTTGTTTATTGAAATATTTAGTCACTCCGAGTTTTGATGTGGTAAGTCAAGTTGCCTATGATGATCTATAATGATTTATGAGCTTTTTCTCCTACATTTCCTATCTAAGATGTTATGAGTTGCTTGATTCAATGTCACTCAAGCCAGGTGTGCCATTATGGTCCATATGTACGTTTTTACAAAATTTATGATATTATTTATATTTTGCATGCGCCCCCACATACTCAGTACGTATCTTGTGCTGACCCACATATTTCTCTATGGGCTATATTCTTACCATGATGTAGGTTCAGGTACTCAGCCGCAACCGCGACAGTGATATCCGACTTCCATATCTATGTTCCTTTAGTGGTGAGTCCTCATGGTTTGAGGACCAAGTTGCTAGTTTTGGTGCTGTTGTTTTGTGATCCCTTTGGTCTGTTGAGTCAGTTGAGGGTTTGTCCCAATGGCTCGTTGATTTAGCTATATAGTGGCAATGTCAGACTAATATCATTAGACTAGCTATACAGTCTAATGATATTCCGTGCCATATGCGGTGTGATATGATATGTACTTATATATATATCCTTAGCATAGCATGTATGTTGTTGTATTGGAACCCAAGGATAGTGTTTTGGCTTCAAGGGTTAGCTTGAGGCTATGTGTAGCCTTGGGAGCCGTGTGGCATATCGGGATGATATTTTGGGCTGTTACAATCTTGGTATCAAAGCCTAAGGTTGTGAAGAGTCCTAGGGAGTCTGACAAGCCGCGTTACATAGAGTCTTGAGCATCGGTGTGTAGCGCGCCACACCTATGATTAAGAGGCTATTAGGCGTTCAAGGAAAAGTAGTTTCTTTCTTTCTACAGGAGTCTATCATGCTTACAACTATTTTCTTCTACTATTAATTCATACGTTCTTATGATAGAAAATGCCTCCATATAGAGCTCACAGAAATAACAACCAACGTCAACCCGTTGATTCATTACATGAGACGGTATCCTATGCGAAATTTCAGGCAGCTTTTCAAATGCTAGCCCAAGCAGTTACCGCCAATACTCAGGCCAATGCTCCATCTCTGCAGGAAAATAATTTGGCAGCAGCATGAATTCGTGACTTTATACAGATGAATCCGCCAAAGTTTCATGGGTCGAGAGTAGGTGAGGACCCGTAGATGTATGTTAATGAAATAAAGAAAATTACATAGATTATGCACGTGACCAAGGAATAAAGTGTAGAGCTAGCTTCTTATCAGTTAAAGGATGTTAC
This sequence comes from Capsicum annuum, assembly GCF_002878395.1. NCBI lineage: Eukaryota > Viridiplantae > Streptophyta > Magnoliopsida > Solanales > Solanaceae > Capsicum > Capsicum annuum. The sequence goes on along the minus strand of NC_061114.1, from coordinate 134,913,703 downwards.
CAATGACTGGGTACAGAAGTGGAACAAGGGTAGAGATAAAGATACTACTCCGGTGACTTGGTAATTATTCCAAGATGCTTTCTTGGATAGATTCTTTCCTCTTGAGTTACGGGAAGCTAAGCTAGAGGAGTTTATGAATTTGAGACAAGGCTCTAAGTCGGTCAAGGAGTATTGTCTTAAGTTTAATTAGCTATCGAAGTACGATCCCAATATGATGGCTGATTTGAGGACTAGTATGAGCAAGTTTCTAACTGGGGTATCGAGTTATGTGGTGAAAGAATACAGATCTGCTATGATCAACAGGGATATTGATCTTCCTAGGTTAATGGTTCCCATCCAACAGATTGAGTCAGACAAGATAAAAGAAAGAGAAAGAGTAAGAGGGATTAAGAGAGTCAGATTAGAGCAACAGGGGTTTGGTCAGACTAAATTCTCTAGAGGGAGTCTCCCTCAATTTCAGAGACGTCCATTTATACCTACACCTTTCTTAGCTAGTGCTCCTATATATCGGGGTAAGCAGGAGCTCGGGAATAGGTCGATACCTTCTAGGTCTCAGGACAATGTAAGAAACCAACCTCATCCTTCTTTATGTGCTAAGTGTGGTAAATACCATTTGAGGAGTGTTATATGGGCAGCGAGGCTATTTTGGTTGTGGAAAGTTGGGCCACATACTTAGAGACTGCCCGTATTCCAGACAGCAAAGTCATGGTGCCCATCCCCAAAATCAGGCTACCAGTGCCCCACCTCCCTCAGCCCATCCAGTTCTTCCTCAGGGTGCTTCATCTAGTACTGCTAAAGGTCAATCCCAGAATCATTTCTATTCTATACCACCTCATCAGGAGAAGGAGGACTCTCCCGATATTGTCACTGGTATGCTTCATGTTTTCTATTTTGATGTCTATGTGTTGATGGACCGCGGTTTGAGATTTTGTTATGTGACACCTCTAGTTGCTGTAAATTTTGAAATGGATCCTGAACTTATTTCTGAGCCTATTTTGGTTTCTACTCCGGTACGAGAGTCTGTCATTGCTAAGTGGGTGTATAAGAAATGTCCCATTACTATCTTTTATCGAGTTATATATGCTGATTTAATTGACCTAGATATTGTTGAATTTGATATCATTCTGGGTATGGATTGACTTTACTTATGCTATCTGTCTATTGAATGTCGTGCCCGTGTGGTCAAGTTTTAATTTCCCGATGAACCTATCCTCAAATAGTTCGGGAGTTTTGTGATTCCTAAGGGTTGTTTCATATCCTATCTCAAAGCTAAGAAGTTGATTTCCAAGGGTTGCATTCACCATTTGGTTCGGGTTAAAGACACTAAGTCTGAAACTCCGACCATTCAGTCAGTTAGTATTGTTAATGAGTTTTTTGATATCTTTTTGAAAGATCTCCCTGGAGTACCTCTTAATAGAAAGATAGAGTTTGGGATTGACTTTCTTCCCAATACTCAGCCTATTTCCATTCCTTCATATCTTATGGCTCCTGCGGAACTTAAAGAGTTGAAGGAGCAATTGAAAGATTTTTTAGACAAAAGCTTTATCAGACCTAGTGTGTCCCCGTGGGGTGTACCTATCCTGTTTGTGCATAAGAAAGATAATTATTTGAGGATATGTATTGATTACTGGCAGCTGAATAGAGTTACTATCAAGAATAAATATCCGCTTCCTCGAATTGATGATTTATTTGATCAATTGTAAGGTGCGAGCTACTTCTCGAAGATAGACCTCCGATCTAGTTATCACCAACTTAAGGTTAGCGAATGTGATATCCCCAAGACATCCTTCCAAACCTATTACGGTCATTTTGAATTTCTAGTGATGCACGCCAAATATCCCCACCTCTTTCCTACGAATCCTAAGCATGTCAAAGGTATCGTTCTCTTTTGATTTAATCTTTATAGCTATGTTTATCTTGGCTTATGTGTTTTCTATGATATCCAAAAAAATCTAGAATGGAGTATATGCTTGGGCAAGATGATTTTTCTCTATATACTCATTTTCATAGTATTCTTGACCTACCTATCAACATTCGAGGATGAATGTTTCCAAGCGGGAGATGATGTGATGCCTCGAAAAAAAATTTCGTTAAGATCTCAGACGAAAATGTGTTGAATTTTGTTCTTTATTGTGATTAATAATTTTTCTGTTTGGAATTTCTGGATATGCTAACCTTCATTGCGTAGAGCATCGAATAATCTTTCTAAAGATATATGGATCATCCAAAACAGACACTCGACCGATGAGTTATGATCATTCTGATCTAACCGTGCATAGTGGTGAATAGTAAATGTGCAGGAAAAAAATACTAAGGCCACGCGAATGTTAGGGTCAACTTAAAATGATCATAACTACTTGTACATAATGATCTGGGTGAGATACTATATATCAACAAAAAGCTCTAAAAGTCCTCTTTCCAGTGAAATTAGTTTCATCCAATTTGGACATCGGAGGAAAAAGTTATTGTCGATCTACTTCAGCCTATCAAAACAGTCCACCAAAGGACAGATTTGACATTATTTGATTTTTAAGGGTATTTTGGTCATTCCCACTCCAATCCATCCGGGTAAACCATGGAGTTAAGCCTATTAAGAGCATTCAATAGCTCATTTTTCTCCAAACTTTCCTAAGGCTCAAACCCCAACCCTAATACTCCAAATTTCATCCTTCTCTGTCTCTTGATTGAACCATAGAAATTTCAAATTGATTTGGGATTCGAGTTGATCATGTTAAGGGCTTCGAGAAGCACCCTTTATTTTTGTGAATAAAGTTCCGCAGTCGAAAGTTCATATTCATCTTCAATTTTTAGGTATGTGGGGCTTTGAACAAGATTATCCTTTCGATCTTATGCCCGGTATTTTTGTTGAATTACATTGACATGAGATTTTACATGTTTTACCATGAATTGGAAATATGATTTTATATCTTATATTATTGTCCATGAGCTATGGGATTATGTCATTCGATATGTGTATAATGTTGAGATGAAATTATGTCCAAAAAGTATTTGATTATGAGAGTATGATGATTTAAGTTGTTAAGCCTTGACTTATACTATCATTCCACTATTTCTTTATTATGAATTTATAATTGATATTGGAAATTCTATATCCCTACTATGGGTTGATGTCTCAAGTACCTTTAAATGAGAGTTGGATGGCAAATTGAGAAATGTTGATATTGAAGTTTCAATGAGTGTTGGCATTTTCTGGATGGTTTTGATGAGTTAAATTGTTGAAAATATTATGTATTGAGTCTTCATATCCTTGTCCAAATGTCGAGTCAGTTATGGTTCAATGCATTGATACCTTGTTGATATTGAGGAAGATTAAAATATTTTGAGCTAAAATGTGTTGAGTTAGGAATCCACAAATTGATATGATTTGATAAATGAGAAAGAGATTTGATTTGGTCTTTATGATAGACCTTTGTGATGTTGTGGTGGATTTCCTAATGCGTTCTGAGCTTGTCGAGGAGTAGTACTTAGAACCGAGAGAGAAATTTGGTATTTCTCCAAATCTATGTGTCACCGTAGGGTTTTTTAATGATGATATTGGCCAGAGAGCCCGATTGTGATTATTGCAGTTTTAAGGTCGTACTCCCTGGCAAAGAGTATGATGCTCCCGCCAATGGGGTTTCAAACGTTGGTATTACACGTAGCTCATATGGGGTTGTCAGTTATAGGAAACTTCCCTGTCCATAAGAGCCATGTTTATTAAAATATCGAGTCAATCCGAGTTTTTATGTGGTAAGTTAAGTTGCCTATGATGATCTATAATGATTTATGAGGTTTTTCTCCTACATTTCCTATCTAAGATGTTATGAGTTGCATGATTCAATGTCACTCAAGCCAGGTGTGTCATTATGGTCCGTATATAGGTTTTTATGAAATTTATGATATTATTTATATTTTGCATGCGTCCCCATATACTCAGTACGTATCTTGTGCTGACCCACATATTTCTCTATGGGCTACATTCTTACCATGATGTAGGTTCAGGTACTCAACTACAGTCGTGACACTGATATCCAAGTGCCGCATTTATGTTCCTTCAGTGGTGAGTCCTTATGGTTCGAGCACCAAGTTGCTAGTTGTTGCTTTGTGATCTCTTTGGTCTGTTGAGTTAGTTGGGGGTTTGTCTCAATGGCTCATTGATTTTACTGTATAGAGGCTATGTCAGACTAGTGTATTGTTGGGTTGGTTTGTGTATAGACATTTCATATATGTACAGTCTAACAGTATTCCGTGCCATGTGCGATGTGATATGATATGTACTTATATATACATCCTTAGCGTAGCGTGTATGTTGTTGTGCTGGAACCCAAGGGTAGCGTTTTGGCTTAAAGGGTTAGCTTGAGGCTACGTGTAGCCTTGGTCACCGCGTGGCATCTCGGGATGTATTTCGGGGCGTTATAGCAGTACTTGGACATGTTCGTCATAGTCTTCATAGATCATATTTTGGTCTATTCTCGCCATGAGAGAGATAATGTAGACCATCTCAGAGCAGTACTTCAGACTCTTAGAGATCATCAGCTATTCACCAAATTCAATAAGTGCAAATTTTGGCTAAGGTTAGTAGCATTCCTTGGTCATATCATTTTCGGTGATGGCATTAGAGTGGATCCTCAAAAGACCGAAGTAGTAAGAAGCTGGCCTCGCCCTGTCTCTCCATTAGATATTAGGAGTTTCTTGGGTTCAGCTGGCTATTACAAGTGGTTTGTTGAGGGATTTTCTTCTATTGCATCCCCTATGTCCAGACTGACTCAGAAGAAAGTCAAGTTCTAGTGGTCAGATCCTCTCGAGAAGAGTTTTTAGGAGTTGAAGATTCAACTCACCTCAGCTCTAGTTCTAGCGTTACCAGATGGTTCAGATGGGTTTGTCGTGTATTATGATACATCCAGAGTGGGTTTAGGATGTGTCCTCATACAGCATGGTAAGGTCATAGCCTACGCCTCCAGACAGCTTAAGACCCATGAGAAAAAGTATCCTACTCATGATATTAGTTAGCCGCCATAGTATTTACCTTGAAGATTTGGGGGCATTATCTATACGGTGTTCATGTAAATGTGTTCATGGATCATAAGAGCCTTCAATATGTCTTTTCTCAGAAAGATCTCAATCTTCGCCAGAGAAGGTGGTTAAAGCTATTGAAAGATTATGACATGAGTCTCCTTTATCATCCGAGCAAGGCCAACCTAGATGCCGAAGCTATCAGTAGACTCTCTATAGGTAGTGTTGCTCATGTCAAAGACAGTAAGAAGAAATTAGCTCAGGAAGTCCATCAGCTTTCCAGACTAGGCATTCGCTTAGTAGATATATAGAAGAGGGTGATATATGGTTTCAGAGTATTTCAGAAAAATCACTATTTTCTGAGGTGAAAGAAAAGCAAGATAGAGATACTAGCCTTGTCAAGTTAAAAGTCAGTCAAGGATCAGAAATTAGAGGTTTTCTCCCAAAAGGGAGATGGTGTTCTGCATTGTCAGGATCGTCTGTGTGTTCCAGCTGTAGATAACTTAAGGCAGCGAATTCTTGCAGAAGTGCATGGTGTGCGCTACTCTATTCATCTAGGGGTCAGAAAGATGTACCACGACTTGCGGGAAATTTATTGGTGGAGTAGGATGAAGAGCGATATTGCAGAATTTGTGGCTAAGTGCTCCACATATCAGCAGGTTAAGATAGAGCATCAAAAGCTTAGTGATCCTATGTAGAAGTTCATTTTCCCATTTGGAAGTAGGAAGAAGTGAACATGGACTTCGTGATGGGTTTGCCTCGAACTTATCATCAAGATGATTCAGTTTGGGTCATCGTAGACAGAATGAATAAATCAGCCCATTTCCTTCCAGTCCATACCTCTTATTCAGCCGAGGATTACACCAAGCTCTACATCAAAGAGTTGGTCAAATTGCACGGTGTTCCATTATCTATTATCTCAGATAGAGGTACCCAGTTGACCTCTCATTTCTGGAAAGCATTCCAAAAGGGTATTGGTACCCAAGTTCATCTCAGTACAGCCTTCCATCCTCAGACAGATGGTCAAGCAGAAAGGACTATTCAGACTCTAGAAGATATACTAAGGGCGTGTGCAATTTATTTCAAAGGTAGTTGGGATGACCACTTTCCTTTGATTGAGTTTGCATATAACAACAACAATCATTCCAATATTCACATGGTTTCACTCGAAGCTCTCTATGGTAGGAGATATAGATCTCCAATTAGTTGGTTCGAAGTTAGTGAGGCCTCAGTTATAGGGCCTGACATGGTATTCGACGCCTTAGAAAAAGTCCAGTTGATTAGAGAGAGACTCCGGGCTTCTCAGAGCTGATAGAAGTCTAATGTAGATGTTCACAAAAAGGAACTTGAGTTCGAGATCGATGACTATGTCTATTTAAAGATCTCTCCCATGAAGGGAGTGAAGAGGTTTGGTAAGAAGGGAAAGCTCAGTCCCCGATATGTCTGTCCCTTCAAGATTTTCAATCGCTTTGGCAAGGTAGCTTATGAGCTCAATTTTTCTTCAGACCTAGCCTCAGTTCACTTAGTCTTCTATGTCTGTTTGTTCAATAAATTTATAGGTGACCTAGCAGTTGTATTCCCTATTCAGAGCATCAATGTTCAGAACAGCCTCTCTTATAAAGAGATTCTAGTTGAAATTCTAGACTATCAGACTCGTAGACTGAGGAATAAAGAAGTCCCTCTAGTTAAAGTTATTTGGAAAAATTAGTGTGTTAAGATAGATACTTGGGAAACAGAAGCATACATGCGTACCAAGTATCCTCACCTCTTCCTCGCCAACTCAAATCAAGCTCAAGGTAACAGTTCTCCTTAAGCTTACCCAGTTCATGTTCAGTGTTCATCACAAACTTGGTATTAAATACCATTTTATATTCAGTCATGCATTCATGTATCATATCAGTTATTTAATTATGCATCAGACATGCATTCTCATTGTGAGAAACTTAGTTCATCAGAGCACCCAGTCATTCATTCATGAATCAGTTACACATGCATCAGATATGCATGTTCAGTATGATATGTTCAGTTATGATTCATGTCAGTCATGAGATCATGTTTTGGTATTCATGTTAAGTATGTACGTTGGTTATCTTCTTCTCTTACTCTTGGTCTCATTCAGGGATGAATGTTCTCAAGGGGGAGATATTGTAATACCACATACTTTTTCCTAGCTTGAAATCATCTCAAGAGTGTTAGAAGCTTTCCTTGAAAGACAAATCCACTTTTTACATGTGGTATTTTTAATATTTTACTTTTTCACATGGGAAATTGAATTATCTTTCCAATGATACCAATTTCATCAAAATCCGACATCGGAGGAGAAAGTTATAGCCATAATATGGAAGGCAGTAAAACCATCCAGGTGTGACGGTGAGGCCGATGGACCGTCGCCAAGACCATCACAGCAAGGCAGTGAGAACTACCTTTTTCCTAGGACTGACGGCCCAGGACGATGGACCGTCGCTTAAGCCATCACAAGGGAAACAGTGAGACCACCTTCTGGATAGGGTGCGACGGGCAGGTTTACGGACCATCGCACGAGCCATCGCAGGTTCCGATTCAGCAAATTAAAGCCATTTTTAAATGGGTATTTTGGTTATTTACCACCCATCTATATATATACCTAATTATATCTGATATGATCCATTTTGTTCATTATTAATTCACAACCAACATTACGGTTTTTATCTAACATTAATTTCCAAGAACAAAAATCCAATTCTTCAAGAACTAAGGGATTTCCATTACTTCAAGTTCAAGAACATCAAAAATCTTAACCCAGGTATGCATAGTGTTCATTCATAGACTCCTTTCTTCCATGAAGTTTAAGAATCCCTTTTTCAACTTCAAGTTATGGATTTTCTTTATGATTTCAGGATTGGACTGTTCTTGTTCACGTTGATAAATGAGAAATTGAATTTTACTCCATGTGGGGTGATAATTTCTATGTGGGTTTAATTATTATAGATATAGATTCATGCAAACCTATGACTAAACCCTTGAATTATGAAATTACAATGTGACCATGATGTTTAATTGTTGTACAATGATGTTTACATGTACCATGCCTACAATATGTTTGATTTAATGCCTACATTAAGGAAAAGTGCCTAACTAGCATGTTGTCATGAAATCCCCATGTATGTACAAGCTTATGCCTATCACATGTTTGATGAAATGCTTCAGTTAATGCATCATGGTGATTATTATGTATTCAAGCAAGTCATGCTTTTGTTAGTTTCCTTCCATCGAGTCTTGGGGGTACTTGTACTTGAAATATTAGCTGTGTGCCTAGAGCCATGTCATATTTTCACGATACTCTCAGTCAAGCTATCCTTAGACTTCAGACAGTCTTATGACTTAGGAAACCTCCATGATCTCATAAACTCAGTCAGTTGTCTGACATCACTATTATTCTATCAGTCAATGAAAATTCAGTAACTCAGCTCATGTTCAGTTCAGTAAATCATGTTCAGTGTCTATTCAAATGTGAGTAGAAATTAGTACCGAGTGAACCCAAGGATGGAAACTCACCTATTATATGAAGGTGTGATTCTTAGAAGCAATCCTTGCATTACAGAACTATGTAGCCAGCATAGGTTGAGACATCATAGCATGCTATATGAGGGTAGATGAGGTGGCTTAACTTGCTATAGGAGGGTTCCCACCATTCTCATTAGAGTTACCTGTTATATTAGGGTTACTCACATGTTGTCCTTACTAGTGGGGCGGTATTGACAACCTTCCAATCAGGGCACAGATTGGACTCCAGTTCAGCTATAATGCATTATTTGGGGCATGTCGGTAGATGACTACTTCCCAAAGTTTCTGTATCAGTATCAGTCAAGAACTCAGATAGTTCTTTAGATTTCAGGACTGTCAGATATAGTCAACTCAGATACAGTACGGAACCTAGATAGTTCCATCAGATTCAGGACTATCAGATACAATCACTCATGCTATCAGTTATATCAGTACCAGTATGTCATGTTATCAGTATTCAGATTTAGTAATCAGTTATCACGATATCAGTATTAGTTTTTATGTCTTATGCATGTACTCTCACGCTCATGATAGTTAGTCTGTTATTATTATTGTTCATACATATGAACCCCATACATTTAGCCTACCTCACATTTATACCAGTACATTCAAAGTATTGACACATTTGCGCTATGGTGTCTTATACCATAGGTTCAGAGAAACAAGCTCCAGAGCAGTATTAGATTCCAGTCTCAGTAGTCAGAGTTAGAAGTAAGTCCTCATCTTTTGAGGACATAATTATTCCTTATTATCTCACTTATTAGTTATCAGTTGAAGTTAGTTAGGAACATGTCCCATCAACTCCTTACTCAGACAGTTCAGTCAGTTACAGGCTTTCTAGACTATTATGTTCAGACAGTTATTTCAGTTATTTCGGGTATTTCATACCCCTCTACAGATGTTATGTTTTACTTCAGATATGTGAACATTATGGCATTTCGATTCATGTTTCCACAATATTCAATATATTATGTCGTATAAAGGTACAAATATCTATCATGGGTTAGCTTGTGGTCTTTTAGGGTCATGAGTACCGTGTAGCATTCCGAGTACCAGATTCGAGGAGTTACATAATAGAATTAATCCCAAAATGAAATACAATGGAACAATGATAAATTATGTTTAGTGATGTCAGCCACAATTCCAATTTCAGTATTAAGGCCAACACCAATATTGATCCCGCACATACCAACCGATAGCAGTACCACAAAGCCTCCAAACAAAAGATTAAGAATATCCGATTGGGACATGGCCCAACCATAGCCAAAACCAAATCTAGAAATAGATCAAATTGTCAAAAAATATCCATAATATTAAATGGAGCCTTCTGAAAAGATGTAACCTCACCACTTCAACCCAACAATTGTCCCAGAGTCAATCACAATGTAGTAGGAGTAGAACGGCTGGTTCCCGAATAGCATGGGTATACAGTCTCCTGAAGATGGATTAAAGGGTGAATGCTAGCATAAACTCAGGATAAGGATAATATAATGCCATTCATTAAAACAAGTAAAAACCATATAGACATATATATATATATATCCATGAAAGGAAAGGGAAATGGTTTTAGCATTCCATTAAAATCCATTACCTGGCCGTGTAGCTCTGCCGTCCTAAATCACCAATGGGCTATAAGGGTTGAGCTCCCCAAGCTTAAAGGGCCCAGTGTGTGAAGCCGCATGACCAGGGAAGAAAATATGGGATGACCAGTACATCCCCAAAATATAAAGTGTGACATCATGTACACGGTCACCAAGACCAAACCTCAGATCAGCAAATATGAGTTTCCAGTTTTTGAGCCCTCGGGACCTTCACTTTCCACGACTTTGTTTCACACCCCGCCATTATTGCCAAATCAAAACCATTGTCAAGAAACCAACCAATCCATTAACTATTTATTAACCAAGGCCATTAGTAGTGGTATCGTCATACCGACTATACTTGTAAGTTTTGTCCATAGCCAACAATATGTAGTTTTAAGGGGTTCCATGTACCCTTCAATTAACCATATTAAACCACTTGGGATATTCCTATGTACCCCACAAGCATAACCATTTAGCCTTTTTTTCTTTCAAAACTATTTAAACCATGCATAATTCCTTTACTATGTTTAAAACAAGTAAGAGTTCCATTAAAAATAGTAAATGAAATGAGAACATCCTTATAGGTTTTTTGTCGAATACATTGAGGGCATAATATAACCAAAACCAATTCCGATTACCATTTAACCATTCCCATGCAATCCAATTATCCAAAACTACCAATTGAGCTGTAAATACATAATTAAAACCAATGAAACCAAAACAAATCATTATTTTCAAAGCCCTGAAATCATAGATGAAAACCCAAAATCATGCAACAATGAAATCATGAAAACCATTCAAGACAAAACAATGCCTTACTTGGAACTAACTATGAAAGAAAGAGAACATGCCTTTATTGACAATATAGATGGAGAAGCCACCAACAAGATCCCCAATTTAGTCCTCTAGTTAAAACCCTAGCTTCCTTTCCCAAAAGCTCTTGAGAGAATTACAGAGTGTTTAGGAAGACTTTCTAAGTGTTAATGAATAGAATAATAGGGCAAATAACCTCCCGAGTGAGTTAAAAATTGTGGGACCTTATTAGTGTAAGTGGGGAATTATCCAGATTACCATACTTAAGTTGCAAAATAATCCCATCACAGGGTTCTGACTAACCCTCATGAGTCGTACTCTTCGATATGATTGGTACCTACCGCTCGTGTCTAAAGACTTAACCCTAAGACCCAACACTAGCCAGTGTACGACTCATCCTACCCAAGTTGTATTGGCAGCATATGACCTGTACCATTGACCCTATCCTTAGTATAATAGAATCTTCAGGATGTTTGAACACTAACCACCATATGAGTCTAGGTTATGAATCGTACCCTGAAATATAGCTCATGGTGAGCCACTCATACTCAAATCCAACTTAAGTTACCAAGTTTAAGAGTAAGTTAAGGAAAACCCAAACCAAACAATCTGTATCCAACCATACAAGTTGTACCAGTCAAGTCATACCATTCAATTCGTACCTAATTTAGTTACCAAAATCCACCCAACCAACCAACACTGATCAGCATATGACTGGACCATACCATTCATACACCAACATACATCTCGTACCCATGAGTTGTATTAGGCCCAGACACCAGAATACCAGGAAATTTTCTAAGGTCTAGAAATAAGGGTGTTGTAGTCTCCCCACTAGGAACATTTTTCCCCAAATGATGGACAAGGTAGGGGAAACCACACACATGTGTTATTTACATTATCAAATATATTTCCAATCTTTAATAATGTTTGAAAACAAAGAGGCAAAGATAATAATCTTTCATTTGACAAACTCAAAAAGAAAGTTGTAGTGAAGACACATACCTTCCGCGTGAATCCTAGGAGTAGAAAATAGATGCGGATACTTTGACTTTATGTCCTCATCCACTTCCAATGTAGATTCTTCCACCTTATGGTTCTGCCACAGAACCTTAACCGAAGCCACGAACTTAGTTTGCAACCAACAAACCTGCCTATCAAAGATCTCAATCAGGACCTCTTCATAAGACGGAGAGTCCAAGATACCCAACCTTTCAGAAAGAGCAATCAAAAAAGGATCACCAAGACACTTTCTCAACGTCGAGACATGAAATATAGGATGAAAAAGCTCAAGCTAGAATGCAACTCCAACTCGTAGGAAACATTGCCAAGCCTCAAAAAATACCATAAGGGCCAACATACCGGGGACTGAGCTTTCCCTTCTTACCAAACAGCACTACTCCTTTCATGGGAGATACTTTGAGGAATACCTTATACCCAATCTTAAACTCCAAGTCTCTATACCTTATATCTGCATAGGACCTTTTGTTACTTTGGGCCACTGTAAGACTATCCCGAATCACCTTCACCTTTTCTATATCCTGATAGACAAAAAATGATCGAACATATCTATCTCAATGAGCTCAAACCAACCAATAAGATATCTACACCTCCTCCCAAACAATGCCTCAAAAGGGGCCATACAAATACTATAATGACAACTATTGTAGTAAGAAAACTCTACCAAAGGTAGATGTTCAAGCCAATATCCACCATAATCAACCACACATGCCCGAAGCATATCCTCTAATGTCAAAATAGTTCTTTCTACTTGCCCATCCATCTGAGGATGGAAAGTAGTACTCAGACTAAGCTTAGTGCCCAATACCTTCTAAAAAGACCAAAAAAAATGAGATAAAAATTGCGTACCACTGTTAGAGATAATAAAAAAAGGTACCCCATGCAGCTTCACAATCTCATAAAGATATAGCTTCGCATAATCCTCCACCAAAAAGATAGTCCTTACTAGCAAGAAGTGACCAGAATTTTTTATCCTATCCATGAAGACCCAAGTCAAATCAAATTGATTCTGAGACCGAAGAAGACCTAGAATAAAATCCATATTAATTACCTCCCATTTCCATATTTGTCGTGCCGGGATGTACAACATAACATAATTCATAGGCCTCATCCATGATTCTTGCCGTAAACCATCCACATCAGAAACTCATAACCTTTCTTGGTAGCATAAATTACCATAACCATTGGTCTTAAAAATTATCACCTCTTGCCCACCAATATCACCCTTGATTTTGGTCAAGATAGGGTCTAACACTTGCTTCTTTTTAACCTCTTCACCAAGAGATAATTGAATCACTTTTTGTACCATTACACATCCATTCTTGGAGTGCTAGAGACAAACTCCAAGATTAGCAAAAACGGTGAATTTCTTTCACAAATTTTGGCTTTTCTTCCTCCACATGAGCCAAACTTACCATTGACAACTTAGTAAGAGCATCAGTAACTATGTTCTCCTTCCATGGGTGATAGTCAACTCTCATGTCATAGTATTTTTGAAGCTCCAACCATATACTTTGCCTGAGATTTAGCTCCTTCTGAATGAATACATAATGTAGACTATTATGATCAGAAAAGATATCCACGTGTACACCATAAAAATAATGCCATCATATTTTCAAACCAAACACAATCGTAAACAGCTCCAAATCCTGAGTAGGATAGTTACTCTCATGTACCTTCTGCTGTCTCAAAGCATAAACAATCAACTTCCCATGCTGCATTAAAACACAACCAAGACCTACTCGAGATGCATCACAATAGACCACGAACCCATCATTGCCTTTCAGCAAAGCCAGAATTGGAGTCAAAGTGTCTTATCTTTCAACTTTTAAAAACTCTCCTCATAAGCATTCGACCAAGAAAAGTTCATCTTTTTCTGACTCAACTTAGTCAAAGGAGCAACTACTATAAAAAAGCTCTCCATAAAACGCCAATAATACCCAGGCCAGCTTTTAACCACAACCACCTTTTTCCGATCCACTATGATCCCCTCTCTAGAAAAAATATAACCAAGAAAAGTCAAAGTGTTCCACTAAAACTCACACTTGGAGAACTTGACATACAACTGTTATCCCTTCAAGGTATGTAATACCACATAGAGGTAATTAGCATAATCCACCTCACTTTTGGAATAAACCAGAATGTCATCAAAAAACACAATGAGGTAAAGATCCAATAAATAGCTGAAAACCCTATTAATCAGATCCAAAAATATTGTCAGGGCATTAGTCAAACCAAATGATATCACCAAGAATTCAAAGTGTCCATACCGAGTACAAAAATTCATCTTAGTGATATCCTCCTCCCTAATCATTAGGTAATGATACCCAAAGCAAAGATCTATCTTAGAAAAGAAATTGACACCTTGCAACTAATCAAACAAGTAATCTATCTTTGTAAGAGGATACTCATTTTTGATCGTTACCTTATTCAACTATCGATAGTCAATGCACATTAGAAGGGAACCATCCTTCTTATGCACGAACAACATCAGTGCACCCCATGGAGATATACTAGGATGAATAAATCCCTTCTCTAAAAGATCCTTAAATTGATCCTTGTGTTCCCTCAACTCAGCCTGAGCCATTCTATAAGGAGGAATAGATATTGGATGAGTGTTCAAAACTAAATCAATACCAAACTCTATTTCCTTATTCAGGGGAACACCAGGAAAAACATCTGAAAAGGCCTTAAGAAAGATATTTACCACCGAGAATGACTGTAAAGAAGGACTTTCCGAGTTAGAATCTTTAATGCAGACCAAGTGATAAAAATAGCCTAGAAATGTCCTTATCCTTAATCAGCAAATTAGTCTTGCTTTCCGAGATCAAATCCTGATTTAACCACCAGAAGTGAATTTTATCATTCTTTCTCTCGTGTCATCCACCAAATCAAGAGGAAACCTTAACAACTGATGAAACTTCAAGGAATATTACTTGATAGACATTCTCCCTTGCTTAAGATTCACAAACTCCTCCATCTTCACATCCCTTAGCTCTTGAGGAAAGAAAAAACCTAAGAAGGCCTAAGAAAAAGTATCCTATATGACTAACTCTTCCATATCATAACTATCCCTTTCCCACTCTTCATAATATTGGTATTCGAGGTCTTTGAGTTGATATGTTGAAAAGCTTACACCTTCCACATTTGTGGACTGCATCACCCTGAATATCTTCTTTATTTTACCCAAGAACCCCTAAGGATCCTCCTCTACCTTTATACCATTAAAAGTGGGAGGATTCAGTTTCATAAACTGACCAATCCATAGACAAACTACCAAACGCATCCTGCTTAGCCTAAGTAGCAACCAATTAAGCAGTCATATGAATAGATTGGCAAAATTCCATATTATTCACCTCACCCTGAGGAGGGCTAGTAGAACTCGAAGGGACTCCAGAATAATCAGGATAGGACCCTGAGATCAAAGCTGAACTCTAGACTTAGGGTGTACCCCATCAACATTGTCCACAAATAGGACTAAAGAGTTTCTTTGTGTTCCAAGTCATCGAGGCATAATCTGAAAAGTGAGCAACCAAGTATTATAGAAGAATTCCAAAACTTAGACTCCAAGCTTGAAAATAGAATACCAAGAAAGTGAAACATTTGTAAATGCCTTGTAGCCTCTCTTTTATAAGTGTGGCGCACTACATCCCCTAAACAAACCCTACCATGGCATCCCGTCCACCAATTGTACCAACTAAACCACCAAGCCAACCCATTACTGAACCAAGGGCTATAACCAAATGAGTCCACGAATTAATATAATTAATCTCGAAATGAAATATGATGGAATAGCAAAAAATTATGTCTAGTGATGTCTGCCCCAATACCAATGCCAATAGTGAGGCCGACACTAATACCGATAGAAACTCAGTACTTCAATCTAATGGCTATCCCCGATTTAATAACTATGTCAGAGAAGTAAAATGGTAAGTTCCTATATAGCATAGGTATACAGCCGCCCAAAGATGTATTACGATGAACCCTGGCAGGAACTCAGGATAAGGATAAAATAATTCCATTCTTAAAACCAAGTAAAATCTATCCATAATGTATGCAAACCATACATTTATACATCCATGCCGAGAAAGGGAATTGGGTATGGAATGTCATTAAAAACCTTCACCTTGATTCTGTAGCTCTGCCGTTTGAAACAAGCCATGGGCTATATGGGTTCAATTCACCTACTGAAAGTGCCCTAGTGCATGAAGTTGCACGACCAGGGAAGAAAACCTGGGATGACTAGTATATCCCCCAAATAAAAAATGTGATAACATGCACACGATCAAAAGAACAAACCTCATATCGGCAAATATGAGTTTCCAATTTTGGTCCCCTAGGGAACTCCAGCTTCTACGTATTTGCTATATACCCCACCATTATTACCCAAATAAAACTATTACCAAGCAACCAACCAATTCATTAACCATTAATTAATTAAGGCCATTAGTAGTGGTATCATTATACCGACTATACTTGTAGGTTTTGTCTATAGCTTACCATATGTAGGTTTAAGAGATTCCATGTTCGCTTCCATTAACCATATTAAACCACTAGAGGGATTCTCATGTAACCCGAAAGCATAACCATTTATCTTTTTTACCTTTCCAAAAAATTTAAATCATGCATAACTCATTTACCAAGTTTAAAAAAACAAAGAGTTCCATTAAAAGTAGTAAATGCAATGAAAACATCCTTAGGCATTTTGTCAAACACATTGGAGGCATAATATAACCAAAACAATTTACAATTACCATTTAACCATTCCCATGTAATAAAATTATCCAAAACTGCCATTTAAGCAAATCAATGCATAATTAAAACCATGGGAAACCAAAACAAATCATTTATATTCAAAACCTCCAAATCATAGTTGAAAACCCAAACTCATGCACCAATGAAATCATGTAAACCATTCACAAAAACTATGCCTTAGTTGGAACTAAATTTAATGGAAGAGAACATGCCTTTAATGACAATGTAAATGGAGAGAAACCACTAACAAAATCTCCAATTTAGTCCTTTAGTTGAAACACTAGCTTCTTTGCCCAAAAGATCTTGAGAGAATTCTAGAGTGTTTAGGAAGAGTTTCTAATTGTTAATGAACAAAATAATAGGGTAAATGAACTCCCAAGTGAGTTAGAAGTTTTGGGACCTTGTTAGGGTAAGTGGGGGAAATCCATATGGAAGCTCTAAAATAATCAACCAAACCAACGCACACAAATCCACATCAATCCAGTAGAGACTCTGCAAAACTAAATGCTAATAAAATATCGGTATATGCCCCCGAAGGTAGCAAAAACAATGTCTAAACAAGGTCTTAAACATAGGAAATAAACACCATGATATAAAGCCTTTCAAAATATGGAAGCTCACTATTTCAATGTCAACTTATGAACTAACGCAAACACCTGTTCACTACATATGAAAACTAGAAGAAGTTCCATTGCCTGAATTACATGGGGATATAATGTCTGAAAATGGTTACCGGCTGGAGCGCTAGCATGTGTATCAAGGATAGACGAATAAAATAATCCCATGAAAATAGTCCATAACCAATACAACATCAAAAGCCTAGTATCATATATTACACATATACATATATATAATATGACATTCCAAGGTAAGGAACAAGGTTTAGCATGAATTTTTAAAAAAACATAACCTGGATTGTGTAGCATAACCGTCGTATAACAAGGTATCCATAGGATATATGTCCCCAGATCTCCCCTAGATCAAAGGGCCAAAGTGCGTGTAGCAGCATATATTAATTTGGGGGACTTAAACGTCTCGGCCATATGGACACCTGCATTGGCTAGAACAGTTTCTAGTGTTAGTCTATTAGACTCCACTTTCACGACCTGATTACACATCATGCTTTAAAGCAAAATTGAAACATTCATTACACATACACAACCATTAATCCAATTACTTACCAAAGGCATCCAGCTGGTATCTTCATACCAACCATACTTGCAAGTATAGAAAATATCATAATCATTATTAATCATCTTGGGTCTCAAACCCATTGTCTAACAAAGACATAAAGTTAATTCAATATTTAGGGACTCACACCTATTTAGTATTTTAACTTAATTTATGGACAATAGGGCCTTCATAAAACTATTTACCAATCATTAAAATTCTTAGTCCAATGCCTAAGTTTAAACATAATTCAACAAGTGACAAGATCATTCTCATTGGCAATTTCACAAAAAGGTTGAGGGCATACCATTATCAAAGCAAAAAACAAACCAATTTAGGGTAAACCATAACCTAATTTTTAAACCACAATCCCCATGCATTAACTAGAGCAAAACCATTATCAAAACATGTATAGTCAAAATTTAAACCATGATAAAACAACACTCAACATTATGCATTCAAACTCTCAATCAAGATTTTCATAACCACCATTAATGACTCATTAACAATGCTCTAAACATACAATTTTTGTGAACTAACAATGAAGAGAGAGTGACAAGCCTGAATTACGAATATTCACAAAAAGAATTTGTTTCTAAAGCCCTTAAATAATTACTTTGAAGAAACCCTAGCCCAATCTTTCTTAAGAGGTTTTAGAGAGAATTTAGAGAGTGTTTGATCTTGTAAAGTGTATAATAAATACCCTAAAAGTGTTATAATAACATAGGGTCTTAAGTGATTGGAGTGGAAAATATCCAAAGTACCCCCAGCTTAAATTTATAGGATCCCATCCTTTCATTACGAGTTAAACCTTCGACTCACCACAACATACAACTATTAAAATGGAGCCATCACCAATACAAAGAAATAGATACCACAGACTTTCAAACATACGACTTTCTAGTCCCACTCATCACTACACCATATGACTCGTAAGGTCTAATCATAACAAACATAGAACACCAAAGGCTTGGACATTGGACAACATACGACTGGACCCTAACCACTAATCACATGATCATATGAATCATGAGGAGTCTCTTGTAACTAGGACTAAACTTGGACACTAACACACTATTTTGGTTATGACTTGGGTCCCTAGATCCAAACCACACCATACGACTCGTTTGGTGAGTCCTCAACTGTACAATGAGCTTAAAGCTTGAGAAAATTTCATGGGCCAAAACCTTTACCAAAACCATGAGTAAGACATTACCCTCTACCAAAAATATGTATTCCTCTAATATGCAAGAGTTAGCTCCACACACATAAGATATTTCAATTCGTAAAGTAGCTCAAATAATAAAAGAATTCACACTCACTCTCGCAACAAAATTCAAGTACAATGAGTTGAACTATAGGCTTTCCCTTTGAATTTTTTGCCACTAATGTATACTTAGTTTTGAATCACCATGGTTTTTGGGGTGTAGATGACATTTCAAGGTGCATGAAGAAATATATAGATCAAGTGACTAAAAGACCTCTTTTAAAGCAATCGATTATACCTTTCTACTATAAAAGTTTTAATCACCTTATTCACCTTGAAACCAATTCTTTTGCTTCCCTTAACCTTTAGCTTAGCATTTAACAACCAAATCCAACCCACCATTTTTTTCTTTACTTATTTGAATTTTTTAAGAAATTTTCTAACTTCTAGCTCATGTTAGTCCATCATTTGTTTTATTTTTCTTCACATTCTATGAACTAGACTATACAACTTTATGATCAAGCATATGTATTATCTCTTACACAGATGATTTGACAACTTTACATACACCTTTCTTGGCTCATCTTACATATCACATCCCCCCCCCCAAAAAAACCAATTAATGTTTGAACCACCCTTATATTATTCTCCAAAATACAAAACCCCCAAATTTAGGCTTCCCTTATATTTCATTATTTAAAATAATGTGATGCATCAAAGGAGGTTAAGTGATAAAAAAGAAGTTTTTCAAAAGGGTTTAGGTGTTTTAGAATGGTTATCTTTACAAAAAGAAAGAAAAAGAGCGCAAAAGGCTCAAAGGTTTTCACTAGGAAACAATGTTAAGGTAGGAATTTGGCTATGTGATGGGTCAAAAATAGCCTCAGGTCATCCTCCAAACCAAGCCTTCCTAGGATTTCCCTTTGAATACACTAAAGGCAAGTTCTACATCACACATATGTACAAGAATTATTTAAAATATCACCACACATGGCATCATACTAATTGAGCAAAAAGTTAGTTTGCCAACGAATTTGAGCAATTTGACCTTAATAAGTTACTCTGAGACAAAGACTCATCCCTATAAAGAGAGAGCCAAAAATTGAATTTAGTGGTCTTACTCGGAGAATCTCATAAGCATCCTTTCCTTTTTTCCCAAAAATAAAACTATATTTTTTTCAACATTATTTTATTTTTTGTCAATGATATTTGAATAGCTTTTTGAACATTCGCCTATTCTAAATCAGCTTAAAAGACTAGATAATTCACCTGAGGATGTCACCTTATCATCCATCATGGGTAAACTATCACTCGGTTCCATAAAGAAACTAAACTAAAATAGAAACAAAAGATCAAAATAAAGAAAAAACAAAATTTTGCTCCCTAAGAAAGAACTATATTTCAAAGAATACCCTTGAAGTTTATTAGACATGTATATACAGAAGACAACAAGAGCAATGAATGAAAATAATTATCAAATTTATATTAAGTGCATGAAATAAGCCCAAAAAAGAAGAACATCATTCGACACTATCATCAATATACCCAATAAGGGTCAATCCAAACCCATGTTGATAATGAGGAACAAGGCCCACAAAATGCTATAGTAAATAAGCATCAAATTGCAATCCCTATGAGGGATAACATAAATAAACTACAAAAATGAAAATATAAAAATAGAGTATGAGTATGTTTATAAAATCAACCAAACCAATGCCATCAAATGAAACAATAGGTACAGACTATCAAATAAATAATAAGAATGCCCGACCCCTTGCTAAAAAGCCTTATATTATCCCACTGCGAAATAGAAGGAGAATAGAGGAGGGTAAAGACTCCTTATGGTACACTAGGTGCTTGGCTCCATGTTAGTGAGTGGTTGTACTATCTTAGGAGGAGCCTCATAGGTTGAATCCTGTAAGAGTATGCGCTATAATAGGAAACTCATCTTTGTTTGCACTTTCAAGCTTTGTTGGATCACTTTACAGGCTTGTTCTTTGTCATTTTTGTTTGCAGCTTGCGTCTTATCCTTATCTAAAGTGGTGCCCGTCTTAGCGTACCATGTAAAATTCATTCTTGGGGACATAACTATTAAAAGGAAACGACCAAAACCAAAACAAAAAAATGGTCAAAACATATTTTTGGGGTCTTCATAGTTGAAGAAAGAAAATAAAACTAAAGAAAAATAAAGATGGATGCAAGGTAACATAATCATTACGACTCATGGACATTATTTATCATAACACTCACCTATTTGGACCCTACGTTGTCACACATTCTTCACATTTCACCATTCTAACTCATAGAAAAACCATGGCACCAATAAATTAAAAAATGACTCTATACCCTTAAAAATGGTGTCACCTAATCTATCCTATGGAAAGGCAAGCATTCATGTCTTTTGGGTTACTCATAATTCTCTCGTGAATGCTATGATAAGAATATTTTACTAACCAACCCATGGAAGCAACATTTATCAAATAGATAAAACAAAAACCACTTATTTTTGAACTTTAAGGAGAAACTGGATTCATATTTATACCTTAAGAATTAATACATTAACAACTAGTAACAATCAAGACATCCCTTGTGCATTGATGTTTTAACAAACATAGGGTGCACATTTAAGGTAAGAGCTTAAAAATAGAATAAAAGCACATGGGAGCAAGCTCAATTCACCAATTCATCACCAAATATAGCAACGGTAATCATACTAACCCAATTAAATCACCCACCAATCAATTAAGCAAACAAACTACAAGTGGGTATTTCATAGAACACATAGTATGCCCTATTGTACGAAAGCAAGAATTTGTAATTGATCATGCAAAACAAGACACGTATTTATAAAATTTTATCCTAGCAACCATATTATACAAACCTAACCTCAAATTAAGGAAATTTAAACCAAAAGAGACTATGGAATATGAACACCATTTACACTTGAAAGAAATTCTAAGATAAGGCCATAAAAACCATACAATTCATTTGATTAAGAGAGGAGAAAAATGAAAAAAATGTCAAATTTTGTGATTTCAAAGTTGAATTCTTGAGTTAAGATATTGAACGTGTGTATTTAAGTTGAAGAATTGGAGAATGTGACAAAAGAATGGAACAATATTACTTTGAAGGCCCTGCTGTATTGCAAGTATATTGAACCTGCGCCTGGACTACTTAAGCATGTACGACGCAGGTCAAAACAACCTGTTGCATCTCTACAGTGGCCAGGCTATGCTTGGCCGACACATATACTACTTAAGCATTTTAAGTATAGGTCCAGGCGATGTTACTGCTACTTTCTTACGAGCCATATGTGCTTAGTCTGTGCTTGGACTGCTCCAGTATGTCCAACGCATCTCCAGTAGTAAAGGATGCTACAAACTGCATTTAGGTGGCTCTTGGCCAGTACCTAGACTGCTATAGTATGCCACATAGGTCCATGTTGGAACAAACTAATTTGGAGCAAAATGTCAAATCAAAATTCTCTCGGGGCATAGTTTTGAGCCCCCAAACATTCCATCGCACATC
This sequence comes from Capsicum annuum, assembly GCF_002878395.1. Taxonomy (NCBI): domain Eukaryota; kingdom Viridiplantae; phylum Streptophyta; class Magnoliopsida; order Solanales; family Solanaceae; genus Capsicum; species Capsicum annuum. The sequence continues at coordinate 134,891,074 of NC_061114.1, read as the reverse complement.
CTGACTTATGAAGTCACCTAAAAATACCAAAAACAAATTATAATTAGAATAAAAACATTATAAAACATCAATAAAAAATTCAAGGTTGACTCCCATGTAGTGCCTAAGTTAAAGTAGCGGCACAACATCATTTAATTATCATTTTTGATTCTTGAATTGAAGAGACTCAACTGTAGTCTTTTCGAGTCCACCCATGTGGAAATATATCAATCCTTGTCCAATCACCATGAACTTTTTTTTCTCATGATCCTTTCACTAAATTTTTGCAGTTGAACAAATATTTGGGACTATGAATGGGCCTTACCAATTAAATTTTTTTATGAAATATTTCAACCTATAGTAGGGAAGGAACACATTATCACCCATACAAAACTCTTGGTTCAATGTCTTAAATTCACACCATCTCTTCTTTTTGGATTTATTTGAACAAAATCTGGTAATGATACTTTTTATGTCTTCTACGGGCTACCCAAAAACACTAGTAAATTTTTTCACCATTGATTTTGAGGCTTCCATTTGTCGAGGTGATAAACCATCCACCACAACGATTGGTAAAGTATTTCTCTATCATGTTTTTTTATTGCAAGAACAAAAATCCATCATCAAATAAATCATATCATCTTTTTATTTGATCATCTCATTCTCCAAGTTTTGTAATCCACCCAAAAATGGGTCACCTATAAGATCCTTCTATATGGTGTGAGTCATATCATCATTACCACTATCAATCACCAAAAAGTCTTGCAAACCCTTAGCTTGTTTCATAGACTCAAACACATTGAAATAAACCCCTTTATTATTCACTAGGAATTTTTTTTCACCACATTCAACTTCCATTAAGTCTCTCCTGGTAGCCAATAATGGTCACCCCAAAATGGTTGTGACCTCATGATATATTTTTCTATGAAGAATAAAAAAGTCGGCCATAAACATGAACCAATCCACTTTCACAGAAACATCACATAGCACTCCCATTAAATTTTTGATAAAACAATCAGTTATTAAAAGACTTAATGGGGCTGTTGTAGGGTCACCTAAACCTAACTTTTGAAAAATGAAAAATGGTATCAAATTAATGCTTTCCTCAAGATATCACAATTCTTTTCCAAACTTGTGAACCCCAATAGTGTAAGGAATAGTGAATGCACCCGGGTCTTTCTTTTTCTCCACCATTATGCTAAACATTATGGCACTACAATTGTGGGCTAGCTCTATATCCATAAATCATTTCCTTGTGACTATGTCCTTCATGAATTTAGCATACCCAGGCATCTTTTATAGCGCTTTTAACAATGGAATATTCACTGATAGGTTGCTAAATTTTGAAAGAAATTTCTTGAAATTAGGATCATCTTCCTTCTTCTTTGTTCTTTATGGAAACAGGGGAGTAATTTTTACTAGAGAGAAAGTATTAATCCTTCGAGCATCACTATCAACTTCTTTTGGATCTTCTAATATTTAAAACAAGAAAATATGCAAGTGCGTAGGTGCTCTTATGTAGATGTGATGTATTTGTGTTATAAGTAACTAGGTTCTAGAAAAAAAGAGGAGAAAATAAAGTTGAAAAATGCAGATGGCCCACTTACAAACCCACTTACACATTGTATGTAGGACATAAGCCCTACATAAGTTCCATCATAAGCATCAGAGAAAATTTTCTAAAGATTTGAAGTTCTGAAGTTCCTTCTGAGAGTTATAGAGAGTTACTTATGTACTTACTTCCCTCGTAATTACTATCGTTGGTGGGAGTTTTGAAAATGCTAATTTCCTATGAGACTTATAACTCACCTAAGATCCCTAGGCAGTACCTACGACCCGTAATTGGGTCCATAAGTAGTTGCCGACTTAGTTTTTCCCTTTTTCATTTTGGTTAGAATTCTTAGGGTTTTGATGTATTATATAAATTTCCCTTTGATGTTTTTGTGATTATGCACTCTTAACACTTAAAACACTATATTGATTCTGATATTTGACTTTTGATCATTGTATCCATTGTTCTTGGTTTTTGATATTAATTTTAGATTATTGTTTTTATTCTTAAATTATTGTAAGATTATTTATATGCTTTATTTTTAAATTAAATGGATGTTATTGAAAACATTAGCGGCTAAATCAACTAACTAGGTTATTGGGAACCCTGATGGACTAATAAAGTAGAGGTTGTGCAAAATCATTCTTGATTGTTGTTCTCTCATGTATTGTGGTTTTATTTGGTTTGATTGCTTTATTAACGACTATAGAGTTTAAGAACCTACCTATATTTGATACCTCAAAGAGAGGTAGAGATTAGGAAATGAATATCACAATAGTAATTTAAAGACATCAACCTTAATCTAATTAATTAGAGGCTCAAAATATAATAGTTAATCTGGGATCTAGGAAAAAAGTTAGTCAGGATACACTCTAAAAATCAAAATGTGATGAGTAAAAGTCACCCAAGGTGTTTATAAGAGGGTTGGTGATACATAACTTGACAGATCCTGCATGTAAGGCATTAAGATAGTTTGACGGAGCACAATGAGTCCTTGGAATTATGAATTCATCGGAGACATAGTCCTAGTATTCATCTCATATTGATTTTAACTTAAAGTGATTAAGATCTTTTACTACTATTATCATTTTTACAAAATCCCCTCATTTACTTTTATGTACTCTTCCGGTTACTTCAGCAAGTTCTTGAAAAACATTTGGCCTACCCTTGTTGGGTTCAACCCTAACCTTTATTGGGTTAAATATTTGACAACAACCGTATTATACATTCTTGGAGGTGTAATCTTGGGCGATACAAAATTTTGATGTCATTTTTGGAGAATGCAGATATGGATTAATCGATTAAAGTTGTTGAGGTTATTGGTTTTTATTTTTTTACTATTCTTGGGGCCTATGCCGATGTATTCCTAGGACTCAAAGTTAGGTCAATCCCTTGATCCCACTTTATTTTAAGTTGGAACGAACCTTACAATAGAATATTAAGATAGAAAGGATAAGAATCCTCGTTCAAGAAATAGCTGCACAAACTATTGCTCACTTATTAGTTAAATAGTATGCAAGAAGAGATGTTGCTTCTCGCCGTTCACCTCAAGAGGAAAGTATGAGAAAAAAGAAAATTGTTGAGAAAAATTTGATAGACATAGAAGAGATAAAGCTCAAGCACCCTTAATATTTTTTATCTTACCAGTGTATGATAATCCAGAGAAAGATTTATGTATGGTGATTTGATAAAGATAGGACCTATCATTCCTCCTGAGTTTCTCTAATAGGTGAAGTTTTATAGTATGAGTGCTATTATTCAGGTTCTCTATTTGAATGGTGCATTTATAGATTTGCCAACTAAAGATATAAACATACATATCATGAATTTTGTTGGGATTTGCACTACGTATAATTTACTTTGGTTGAGTCAGGAAGCTTTGAGACTCATTTTGTTCTAATTCTTTCTTACTAATGAAGAGACATTATGGTTGGGAGAACTACCTAGTTGGTCCATACTAATTTTAGTGAGTTGCGAAAGTAGTTCATGGATTGCTTCTTCCCTCTTTCAAGAAAATAATACTACAATTGAAGAATGATATTTACAATTTCAGGCAATTTCATTTAGAGGCATTATATGAGACTTAGTTATGTCTCAAGAAGAAGTTGATGACTGTGCCTAATCAGAAAATTTTAGAGAGGAATCTGCTTGAGATATACTATAGAGCCCTGAATGCAAGCATCAAAGTTGTGATTTATACTATTAATATTTTTTCTTTCATGATCCTTTATTTGGATCTAGATAAGGAAATCATATATATGTTCTCTACTACTAACCGAGGGTGGCATAAGCAAGAGGTAGGAAAAGGAGTTGGTAATTATGTTATTAGTTCTTTTAGTGAGTAAATAATCACAGATGAGGCAGTGGCTTGAGAGGTGGCATAACTGAGGATAGAGTTTTAGTGACCAAGCAGTTTGCAACAATGAATACTTAAAAGGTAAATAAAGTGGGCGATCGAGGTAAGTTGGCTAGACATGATGAGCCTTACTCTGAAGAGGAGCCTAAGTACCTAGATATAGAGATGGCAAGTTTCTGAGTCAAGGAACATGGGTCTAATAGAGAGTCTTGGAACTGAGGCAAAGGAATCAAGGTGAGAACTATTATGGTGATAGGTATACAGATCAAAGAAAAGAAATATATGGTGAGGAAAGGCAAAAGAATGGTTACTAGAATAAGAGTGATGCATATGTTTCGTTAGGGAACAATGATACTGATTCAAGGATGGAAGCTTTACTTGTAAAGCTAGTTGAGGGTTCAAAGAATCAAGAGAGTTGCCTTTAGGATATTAAGGTAAATATTTAAGGATTGAGCCAAAAGGTAGATTTACATGCTACTGCGATTAAGTAGTTGGAGCACCATTGAGGTGGGTTACATTAAATTAGTGTAAATTGGGCAATATTTCAAGTAATAATGTGTACAATCCAAAGAATAAAAATCACTATTGTGCTATCACTAGTCAAAATGGCAGAGCTACTATTGATCACCCTATGCCAATAGTCAATGAGGTAAAGAATAATATTATAGATCTTGATGATGCACCCAAATATGAAACTGAGTAGTTGGTGACTAATTCTAAGATATCATAAAAATATAAGGATGTTGATAAATAAGTTTGAATAGATAGGAAAAAAAGTTAGGATGTCAAACTAATTTTTAAGAGCATTCTATGACCTCTCCCACCATTTACTCAAAGTTGGAGAAGAAGCAAGAAGAAGGGGAATATAAAAAATTCATGTCAATTTTGAAAGAATTATCTGTGAATATATCTCTTGTAGAAGTATTGGATATGTTTTATGGTTATGTAAATTTCATAAATGACTTAGTGATGAAGAAGAAGATGGTGATTTTTAACTTGCTGATAATATGCACCATTCAGTGCTATTGCTTCCCAGTGTTTAGTTGAGAAGAAATAAGATCTCAAAGTTTTCACTATTCCTTACACTATTGGGCCTTAGAATTTCTCATGAACACATTGGACTTGGGAGCAAGTTTAAATCTGATACCGTTAATAATTTATAAGTAGTTGGGATTTAGGACACCTAAACTAATATTTATTAGATTAATGATGGCTGACTGGACTATGAAGAAACCAATTGGTATTTTATGTGATGTTTTGGGGAAGGTATCCTCTTTTAGATTCCCAGCTGATTTTGTGATTCTTGACAATAAGGTGGATTTTGATGTATTTATTATCTTAAGAATGCCCTTCCTAGCCACGGTTAGGGCATTGGTTGACATGGAAATAATACATGAAATTTAGACTCAATGAAAAAAAGGTTACTTTTAAAGTAGGTCAGTCAGTGTAACAACTGAAAGCTATGAGAGTGGTGTCGGTGATAGATACTATTGATGAATATGTATTGACAACAGCTATAAAGGAGCAATTTGTTATAGCGGCATTAGCACCAGTGATCATGAACTTTGACAGTGATGGCGTTAATGAGTATGATGAGATGGCGAGTAATATTATTGGTAAAGGAATCTTACACTTATGCGCCAAAGAAGTTGGATTTGTACTTGAAGAATAGAGTGATTCCACCAGCCCGACCATCTATTGAGGAGCAAAATATCTTTGAATTCAAGGACCTCTCTTCTCACTAGAGTTATGCATTTTGGGGGCCAAATATACGTTGTTGGTTATTCTTGTGGTTGAATTAGTTGATACATAATTTGAGGCCTTGCTCTAGGTATTGCAGAGGTTTAAAAGGGCAATTGGTTGGACTATCACAAATATTATTGGGATTCCACCAGAATTTATGCTCATAAAATTTAGCTTGAACTAGAGTGTGTACATATTATCAAGCATCAACGTCGTCTTAATCTACCTATGTAAGAGGTTGTGAAGAATAAGATCATTAAGTGGTTAGATGCTGGTGTGTTTACCCTATTACCGACAATAAGTTACTAAGCCAGATTCAGTGTGTCTAAAAATTATAGAATTATTGTCGTCCCAAATAATATGAATGAGTTAATACCTATGAGACCTGTTATGAGATGGAGAGTTTGTACAGATTATCAAAATCTAAATACTTGGATGAAAACTATCTTATGCCATTCGTGGACCAAATAATGGACTGTCTTGTAGGTAGAGGATCGTATTATTTTCGTGATTATTATTTAGGGTATAATCTGGTTTCTACTGATCCCAAAGACCAAGAAAAAACCTATTTCACATCTCAATATGGTATATATGCATTGAAGAGGATGCCTTTCAGTATTTGTAATGCTCCTGCCACCTTTAAACATTGTATGATATCTATCTTTTCTTATATGGTGCAGGATACTATAGAGGTTTTCATGGATGATTTCACAGTTGTTGGTGATTCTGTTGTTGACTATTTGACTTATTTTTCTAATACACTTCAGAGATGTGAGTAGTGAAACTTGGTATTTTACTAGGAGAAATGTCACTTATGGTTAAAGAGCTTTTAGTCTTAGGGCACAAGATTTCAACGAAGGGTATAGAGGTTGACTGAGCAAAGATTGAGGTGATTTAAAAATTTTATCCACCTATTTCTATCAACAATATTAGGAGTTTGTTAGTCATGTAGGGTTCTATAGGTGGTTCATAAAAGACTTCTCCAGAATTGCAAATCTATTCTGCAAGTTATTGGAGAAAGAGGTGAAGTTTATGTTTGATTGTGTGTGTCTCAAGGCCTTTGAGTGCCTAAAAATGATTTCTACTCCTCTCATTGTGTCTGCAAACTGGTTTCTTCTATTTAAAGTGATGTTTGACGCCAGTGGTGTGAACCTAGGTTCTATCCTAGTCCAAAGACATGATAAAATACTTCATCCTATATACAATGCCAGCAAAGCACATAACCCTGCACAAAAAAATTATACTGTGATTGTGCAAGAGTAACTTATAGTGGTTTTTGTTTATGAGAAATTTTTTTCCTATCTGATTGGGATTAAAGTCATTACGCATACTAGTCATTCAACTTTATGGTACCTTATTACAAAGAAGGATGTGAAGCCTAGGTTGATTCAGTGGGTACTATTGTTATACGATTTTGATTTGAAGGTTAATAACTAGAATAGTACAAAGAATTAGTTTGTTGATTGATGTGCTATAGTCTCATAGCTCTTTTAACACTTAAAAATATGAAAATATGCAAGTTACTTAGGTCTTTTTGTTAGATATGATATGTTTTATGTTGTGTTTTACAGAAAGAACTATTCTGATGAAAAAAAGTTGCAATTAAAGTTTTGGACCACTAAAGAGGGAACCTATGACTCGTATGTCCTAACAATGAGGAATATGTGCCAGAGTATGTGTCAGACAAGATGAGAAATAGAGAATCAGAAGATAAAAAAGTTGACCCTACCACCTATGGATGGCGCGTATAGCCATATGTGTAAGAATATGTTAAAGAAGAGCCATGTCCAGAGAGTATTAAGAAGAGTTTTAAGTTCTAGGGAACCTAAAAGGGACCACCTAAGGCCCATAGGAGGCCCAGTAAGTGGCCACTGACTTCATTTTTCTTCTCTATTAAAGAGTTATTTCTTAGGTTTTCCCTGTACTTTTTATATACTCTTTTGATTTTTTTTTAGTTAGGTTATGCACTCTTGATACTTACAAACATATATTTGATTCCAACATTCAATTTTGTCCTTGGGATTGTTTTGTGTTGATTTGGGTTTATTATTCAATTGAAGACTTTGGGTTTTATTCATTGATTATTGCGATATTGTTTGAATGCTTTCAATTGTGAATTCCTTTAATTCGTTTAAAATAATGAGCGGATAGTTCCCTTAACCAGGGTTGTGGGAACCTTCATTGAGTGATGAAGTAGGGGAAGTGTTCAATCCTTCTAGATTGTTGTTGCGATATGCTTTATGGTTTTTACAATTTATTACTTTCTTAATGGTTGAAAATGTTAGGATCCATCCTATATTCACTATGAACTCGAGAGGGAGGAATATAGTGGGAAAATGAGATTACAACAGTGACTTGGAGTTAATTGTTTAAATAATAAGCTTATCTGTATTATCTACTTAAGACGATTAACTATCATCTAATAAACTTGAGATCGTGAGAAGATAGTTGAAACGTGGGTCCAAGGTAAGGGTTAGTAAGGAGACGCTCTGAGATCAAGAGTAGATGAGTAAAATTCATCATAGGGTGCCTAGAGGCGGTTGATGATACCAAACTTAGCAGATTTTACATGCCCAATTGTTTAGTAGTTGGATTGAGCACAAGAGGCCTATGAAGTTAGAATCCAGGGGGAACGCAATCGTATGTACATTTAAAATTATTTACAGCCAAATAATTTGTGTTCTTTTACTGTTTACAACTTCAAACCCACCATTTACTTTTCAGTATTGCCTGTTGACTATAGCAAACTAGAGAGAGGTAATTAACATATTCCCTTGGGATTCAACCCTAAAATGAGTTGGGTTACTATGTTTTTCATACACCAATTTAGCCTTGTTTTGAGGCATAGCTTTGGGTGACATCATAGAACATCAATCCTGCCTAAAAAAAGATGATGCTCAAATTGGGGGATGAGCTTGATCTTTATAATACTTTTTCGTATGAGCGGGTCATTGTAACATCATAAGACTTAATCCCTCGGTTTTCTAATTTTTCCTATTATTTATCAAGTAAACTCATCCCGGAAGACTTATCATTTCAGAATAGAAAGCGATTTATGCATGACGTATGTAAGTTTTTTTGGGATGAGCCATTCTTATTTTCGGTGTGTGCAGATGGTGTGATTTGGAGGTGTATTCCCAAAGTTAAGATGATACAAATTCTTAAGGACTATTACTCATCTCCAATTAGGGGTCACCATATTAACACTAGAATGGGGCACAAGATGTTACACTATGGTTATTTTTGCCGACTATTTATAAAGAAGCACAAGACTATGCTCGTGTTTGTGACCAATGTCAGCATCAAGAAAACACCTTGCGGAAGAATTGGCTCTCCATGACACCTATTCTTGATCTTGAGTTGTTTGATGTGTAGGGTATTGATTTCATATGGCCGTTTGGAAGTTCTTATGGTATGATATATATATTGGTGGCGGTTGAATCTGTTTCTAAATGGGCGGAAATAGTTGCGCTTCCTAATAATGTGGGTCGCAGTGTCACGACATTTCTTAAGAACATATTCTTGAGGTTTGGAACTCCACATGCTATCATTAGTGATGGTGGGTCGCATTTTTTCAATCATCTATTTAAGTCCATACTTGAAAAATATGTTGTGAAACATAAGGTAGAAAGACCTTACCATCCGCAAACAAGTGGGCAGGTTGAGGTCTCCAATCATAATATCAAGCCCATAATGGAGAAAAATGTGAATTCCAATCCAAATAATTGGTCAAGAAATCTATATGATGCACTTTGGGCTTACCAGGTAGCTTTAAAACCCCCATAGGTGCCTCTCCATATCCATTTGTGTATGGCAAGGCATGACACTTGCCGATTAAAATAGATAAAGAACTATGGGCATTGAAAAGGCTAAATTTTGAGTGGAATAATGTTGTAGACCCGAGGATGAGTAAGGTAAATGATTTGGATGAATTTCATCTACGATCTTATGAGATTTCAGCTTTCCACAAGGAGAAGATGAAGCTGTACTGTGACAAAAGGATTGAGAAAAGGTTATTCTAGCCTAGTGATATGGTCTTGTTGTATAATTTGAGACTTTGTTTGTTTCTTGGCAAGTTGAAGTATAGGTGGTAGAATATTCACTATGGTTAAAGTATTCCCATATCATGCAATTGAGTTGATACGATACGGAGAAGCCTCATTCAACATGAATGGACAATGTGTTAAGCACTAAATGGGAAAAATGGAGAAAGTAGAGGTTTGTGCTAATGTAAGACTTTGCGAAGTGTATGTAGACAAGTCATCCGAGTCATGCCACGACATTAAATTAGGCACTTCATGGGAGGAATCCATGATTTTGTTAGTGAAGTCTGAGTATCCAACACAGCCATGTCGGGCCGCAATGTTAAATCAAGTGTTGATTGGGAGGCAACCCAATACTTTAGCGCTTAATTTGTTTTCTATTTTGTAGGTTTAAGGGGAAAAAACTAGAAAATGGTAAAACTTGAATAATTCATACAACTAGGTAAGTGGCCCTATGACCCTGCTTAAGGGGCTCGTAGGTCCAGCGTACGATAGGTTAGAGGTGTCAAAGGTCCAAAAAAATTTTATAGCATTTTTTGATCTCTGAAGTTGTACTTATAAACGCACTTATGGGGTTATAAGTACAACCTACAACCCTACATACGAGGTTCATAGAAATCAGACTCAAAAAAAGGGCAGATTATATTTACGGGGGTCGTTAATGACCCCAAAAGTGGGTAAACACTTTTTGGCCCAAATATGCAAATCCAAGTCAGTCATATGTAGTTCCAACCCAAACCGGCATACCACTTACCTTATAACAATAAACACAACTCATTGATTCCCTAAATCATTAAAATTCAATCTTCCCACATAATTTCAAACTCTCCACCTTCCTTCTTCCACTATAGAGGCAAAACCCAACTTCTTCTCTCCTCAGTTGCATTCATATTCATCAAAAAGTAAGGCTATTTTCCCTTTATTCATCTTTTTCTTCCAATACTCTTTGAATCAAGGTACCAATTTAAGCTCCAACCTCAGTAAACTCATGTTCTTTAAACATTAAACTTGAGATATTACTTGGTATATCCTTGAATTTTCTTAAATTCATATATCTTGAAAATTATGGAGCTTAAACTAGGTGAAAATAAAAGTGTTGCATGATTATAATTTGGGAAACATATGATCATCTAAATAGATGGAAGTATATGTTGAGTAATGAGGTGAAAACCCAAAATACTTGTGTAATACCTGTGAAATATGATTTGTTGCATGTTGTAGTATATGAAATTGGGCTAAAAATAAAAATATACACTGTGTGGGATGAAATCATTGGAGGAAAAATTAAGTTACCCTCAAATTGTACGCTCAAATACACTTACGGGCCTCACAAGTAGGATCTATAAGGGCATAAGTAGCCTTGTAAGTGTCAGACTTAAAGCCCTAACACTCAAGGCTTTGTCTAGTACTTATATGTGTACCTACGCCCCCCCCCCCCCCCCCATAAGTTCTTCCTATGACCAGTAGATAGGGGTCATATGTATCCCTTGACCTGGGTCGTCAATTTTTCTAAAAATTTTTGTTCCTTTATTGTATCTTAGGCACTGACAACTACTTTTTTAGGTATTATGGCAGCAAAAGCTACAGAAAAGAAGGGATTTCAGTCTAGGCTTCGTGATGAGCCAAAAACATCTATCTCAAAATAAAAGACTGAATAAAGTGTGATTAGTGGATAAACGAGGTCAATAACATATCCACTAATCACCCTTTATTAGGTAACCATCATTTATTAGCTAATCATCCTTTACCAACTAATCCTTGTTTATGAATTAGTCATTATTAGTCACTTAAACAATATCCACTACTAATCCTGTTTATGACTAATCAACAATTATAACTAATCGCCAAAAGGCCACTAATTATCATTTTCGCAATTTCAGGCTATATCCAGCATCCCTAATATAAACACCATACCCAACTTGTATATGCTTATATATATAAGAGAATCATATCATAACAAATATCTAGACTTGGTTCGGTAGATATAAATATAGGTACATCATCATAATCATCCTCCGACCTTGTTGGGTATCAAGGTATCCTCATAATCATCCTTCAAAATTAAATCATGAGTAATCATCTTCCAAAATTGAACCCGGTATAATTAACATCATCATCATCCTCAGAAATTGAATCGAGTATAATCAACATCATCACCATCATCCTTCGAAATTAAACCAGGTAAAATCATCAATCTCATCTTCTCGAAAAAATTTAGGTATAATAAATAGAATAAGTGCTAATATAGTCAAGCATCATGATTTCTAACATAATTAATAGAATAACCTCCCCTGTAATTGATAAGCATGACTTCTACAGAAATTAACATCACAATTGCTAACATCATCAATAAGAGTATTTTCTAGCATGATTACTAGCATAATTGCTTAGCATGATCACAATCATTAGTAATAGAATAGGAAATATCATATCAATAGCATGGTCAAAGTCTTATCATTGGCATCCTAGATAGATTATACATAGCATAACCCATAACTTATCACTACATGATCAACATCTTATCATAGAATTATCATCAATCTAATCCATTAGTTCATGAGCATTACTTCTAATGACATCATCACCACAATCATCAAGTAACAATGGTCCTCAATGTTACCTCAAGGGGCATCAACTTGGTATTCAACAAACATATAGGTGTTTCAAAAGAACTAATCATTAATCTCGACTTAAGGTGGGTCAAATAGCCCACTTCTAAATCCCTAAAATATACTCTAAGGAAAGTTCTACCCAGGACTAGGCTAAGGTATCTAAATAAAATCTTCAATGTTTAACAATCCATAATATCCCTAGGGTAGAAATTCTTCCCAAGCACGATAGTTAAATCAACATAGCAACTAAGGCAACCTCCATTATTGTAAGAAATAAAGGCTAATATTACCTTAAGAATGGGTGTCTAACTCATTTTGACCTAACTTGAGTGATATAAGGATTCTTATGCTAAGAATTAGAAATGAAACCCAATTCACCTAAGGCATAAAGAAACAAGTTAAGTCTCAACTCGATGATTTCAAGTTAACCTAAATAGTCCAACTAACACAAGTCTTATATTTAATCAAGCCAACGCCTAAGACCCATCCTAAATCCAACACAATATCATATGCATACTATGAAGTATCTTAATCCAACAAGGGATAAACCTAGCCTACCTCAATGACAAAGAAAGATCAAGGATCCACTAAACCACCGCTCTTCTCTTTCTAGAATCATCCTCAAGATGCCAAGCTATCATAAACACATTTGGTCATCAATAAGAGAGTAATGATACCCATATTGCAACATTGTGATTTCGGTCAAAAAATTACATGAAAACCTCATGTGTGTCCCACTTATGGAAAGTACACTTTCGAAACCCAACCAACAGTCTTACATGCTCAGGAATCATTACCCTCAAGAATATGTGAAATCAAATCTAAATAAGGGCTACAATAAAGCCCTTAAGGTTTTAGTGTTTTGAGAAAAACACTGAAAAATATACCATGAATTTAGAGGAATCTTACCTCAAATCTAATAGATAATCGCAAAAATATGTGTTAATCAAGCTTCCCAATCACCCACATGCTTCACTCTCACTTTACCTCACTATTTAGGGATTTAGCTTTCAAGAAATGTGTGGAGAATGGCTAATTTTGCGACATAAAGGTCTATTTATACACATACAAGGTCCTCGAGTCCCCTTTTTATGCCCCAAAACATGCGATTGCAATAGCTTGTTGACTGCATAATGTGTTGCGATTGCAACACCTATTCCATGAATAGACCAATTTTCTTGCCAAAGGTACCAGATTGTGCCCCTTGACTTGCGATAGCAGGTGCACCAGATAACAACTAAAACTTGGATAATCTTCTAATTTTCTACCAAGCCCTCGAGATTCACCCCGAATCCCATTTACCAAACAAACTATGTAAGAATACCATATTTGACATTCAAAAATTAATGGCGTAGTTGAAATTTCCTTCCAAGGATATTTTGCCCAAATGTGGGTCCTTGGCCTATATTCATTTACATAACTTTCTAACCAATAGGTCAAAATAAGCTCGGGTGCCTTGGTACACGAACCAAAGGTCCACCTTCCCTTAAATCGACATTACAGAGCATTTGGCTTAGCTAGAATTGCATATGAGATTGTTTTACTGATGTTTTCCACGATGACCATTTGGAACTAGTAAACACTTAAAAATTGAGAATTGGCTCTCAAAACTAAACAAACTGCCCAGTAACCGAACTGTCTATTCTAATAAGTCATAAATGACTTGGGGTAGCTACATAAAAGATCTGATATCCAGAATAAGCAAAAATATGAAAAATGACCTGAATGGTCATTACAATATCCACTACTAAAGGAACTTTCATCTGTGAAAATTAATAATTAGGATATAACTAAAGTATCAAATAGGTGAGGATACTACATCTGCATCATGCTCTCGATATCCCAAATATCCTCCTTTACTGGGAAGTGTCTCCATTAAAACTTAACTAAAGAAATTCTCTAGTGCACAATCATCTACCATCATAAGACAAAATGAGCATTGGATCCTCCATAAAGGAAAAACACTTATCCTACTGGGCTGAGTCCCATCTAAGCACATGAGATGGATCAGGAATATATTGCTGTAAAATGGAAACATGGAAAACTGGACGAACAATGGAAAAATATAGAGGTAGAGCTATCTCATAAGCCACCTCACAAACTGTGCAAAGAATCTCAAAAGGTCCAATGTATCTGGGGCTGATCTTGCTCTTTTTTATGAACCTCATCACACCTTTCTACGATCACCATATAGGAATACACAATCAATAACTCCAAATCTCAAGTCACAAAGCCTATGATCTGTATAAGCCTCCTTCCTACTTTGAGTCTCTCTCAACCTATCTTGAAGGCTCCTGACTCTATATCACATGAATCCTAAAGTAAATCAGTACCACAGGGCCTAACCGTGGAAGTCTCAAACCATTCAATTGGAGAAATACTTTTCCAACCATAATGCTATATAAAGTCTTTAAAACCATAGTAGGGGATCATTGTTCAAAACCCAACACTTATGCATTTCATTAAACACTTGAGAGTCATGAGCTTAAGTATGGGAATGGGTAAAACATGCAAGAATAACATGGTTACTAGACTAACATCATAACTTAGGGATTTAACATGAAGATTACAACATTTTAAACAGAAAATGGCTCATTCCACTTAAAAATACTTATAAGCATAATTTATAATTGAATTAACAAGAGATTCATGGAGATATTTAAACTTAAACATGAAAAACTCATAATTTAAAACCAAAAAGGAATTCTTGGACTCCATGGGTGAAAGGGGCCCATTGATGGACACCACACATACCTTGAGCTTCATAACTTGAGGGCTAAACTCTGCTCTTGATGCTTTTTTAAAGGTTCTTAAATTTGAACCTTGAAACTTGGGAGATGATCTTGAGAAGAAACCCTAATTTTGTTCTTGAGAGTGGAATAAGGAGTTTATATTGCTTAATCGATGGAAATAAAGACAAATTAATGCCCTTTGAGGGTTAAATATTGTGGCTTGGGAGTTATAAGAGGGTAAAGGACAAAAAAACCCTTAAACTAAAATTTATAAACAATTCTCGGTAGTCCTTATGGGTATACCATACGACTCATATGGTTTAGGTACAAGTTAGTCTTGGAAACTCGTATGTTGGACGTTGTGTGACACAACTTGATAGTGCTTCAGTATTTTGGCAATAAATTTTCACCCGATGTTCTATAAAAGCAAAGTTGGTATCATTGGAAAGATAATTCAATTAACTATCTGTTGGTTGGTCTTGAGCTAATAAATTATTCTTGAAACAAAAGTTATGATCATTTGAATATTACTATAGTTATGTACATCCTAAGAATTTAACCGCTAAGGGAGGTTTTGAATTGTTCATGAACTAGGAGCTATTTAAGGACTTAATATATATCCAAGTAACTTATAAAGCTATCAAAACATGAGCATTGATTCTTGGATTTCCTACTGGGTAGGGTATGAGTCATTTCTTATAACTCCTACTTTAGCATACGACTAGTACCCATAACTCGTATCTTGGATAGAAGACCAAGGAGTCTACACATATGTCCTTACAACTTGGTTTCATACAACTTGCACGTCTCTTGACAATTCTTAAGGACCAAGTCATACCTAGAACAGAATGTCTACTCAAAGACATTGTCTTCGATACAACCACCACTTTCGACTCGTTAGAGTCTTTATGACTTTAAAAAAAGAGTCATAAGTGGTCCAGAAATGTATAGAAATGTGGGGTATTATAAGGTATTGCATAGAACAGACCATGCTTGACACTTGGCGGGGCACCTGATCTACCTCCTGCCCTTCCTACCTAGGAATGTCCCTGAGTACGCTGGGAACCTCCTGTGTGACCATGAGAACTACCCCTAGTTAAAGGATGAACTACTCTAATAGAGGAAGAACTCTGATCTAAAACAACAATAGCCCCATGACTAGGAAACTCTAAAGAATAATGAATAAGGGACTAAAAATGTCAATAGGCTCCTTGAGCCAAACCATAACCAACAGATCTTGCTGACTCAAATAGCCAACATGACAAGAATAGTAGGTAGAATACGATCCCATCAAAGTCTGACTGCCACCCTGACCAGGGTTGTCTCTGGTACTAGACTGACCACCGTCAGTAATCTAAAACACTGCCTGAACCGGTCATTGAGCTGGCTCTGAGGGTGATAGGATGTACTCAAAGAATACCTACCATAAGAACTATTACCCCTAACTCTAGAGCAAAAATGGTTCCAACTGAAATTGCCATGATATCTAGGACTTTTTGGTTCCCTCTAAAGCATCATGATGCATCTCCTCTATCACTTGAGTGTGATCAAAAACCTCATAAAAATACCTACCTGCAATAACTAAACACAGCGTAGACATACAAATGGGAAGTCTCAACCCTCTAACAAAGTAGCACACTCTTTCATACTTAGTGTCCAGAATAGAAGTAGCAAGTCTAGACAACTCATAAAAATGAGCATTATACTTAACAACTGTTATGCACCTCTGCTCTAATCTCATAAACTGATCTCTCAAACAATCCCTAAGGCTGCAAGGCATATACTTCTACAAGATGAACATCTTGGACAACTGAGCCCATGTTAAGGAAGAAGATCCAACTAATCTAGAATACATAAGAACTCTCCACCAATGATGAGTAGCCAAGTCCAACTGAAATATGGTGTAATCCACAACACGAGTCTCAACAAGGCCTAAATTACGAATCCTATCCTCATAAGTAATCATGAACTCATATGTGTCCTCCATCGGTGCACCACAAAACCAAGGTGGATCCATATCAAGAATCTACCCAACATTTTTTGCTCCTCAACAAACATAGTAGATTTAGCAACCACTGGATCAGAAACTATCGGTGCAAGAGGAACCTCAACTTTGGGAGACACAGTTACAGGCTGGGCCCCCACCTTTATACCACTCTAATTTATAGACTGTGCACTATTAGATGACATACAATCAACTATCCCCAAAAGATAAACCAAAGCATCTTTGAGTACTGAAGAAGAAATAAACCTTGGTAGAGCCTGGGATGGTCCATGGCCCATCACTGGCTGGGTAGGATGACTCTTTATCCCAGGAGGAAAAATAGAGTCTAAGAAAGGCATCCTAACTTGGCTTCTAGCTAGGGATACATCACATGACGGTCCAGGACCTCTAGGTCATCAATAAATAGAAGTAAGATCCTTAGGCTCAATCTTGAGATCCTTATCTGGTGTAGTGGTAGCACGTGTCCTTGCCATTTGACAAAGAGTGAAGTCAAATAAATCCTTTACAAACCAACTCAGAATCTTAGTACAAAGTGTGTGAATAATGTGATAAACTCCTAAAAATTTCCTATAGCCTTCTGAAGATAGGAAACAGATGTCATTTTTCTGGTCCGCAGGACTTTACTTCAAACTTGATATTGTGCCGACAATACCTGAGAAACCTAGCTTTGATGCCAATTTTTCATCACACAATTTATGAGTCATAATGGCACCTACTAAATCCCGCTAGTAGGTAAGCTAAACATAACCCGGAGATAAATAAAATGAATTAACTTGATTGGAAATGACCGACACAGGTGAAATTCAAGAACACAACTTATATATAGGTAAAGAATTTGGCATAGATAAAAATAGTCAATAAAAGATACCATCTTGCCACCTGGTAGAGTTAGTTCAAGAGCATGTAATAGCGTTAATACAACTGAGAATATCAAGAATGGTCAACAACATCTATCTCGAAACAAAATACTGATTAAAGAAGAAAGAGCGAAATAGGACACTCCACTCCAAAAGCTCACCATATATCTAAAAAATCAACACAGAATGATCATTGATCAATAACGATAGCAAGTATATAAATATGCATAAAAAAGGTATAGAAGTACAGTATGAGCACCAAAACAATGGGCACTTTGTAGGTACCATTGGCTAACTAATCTAAATCATTATATAAGTATGATTAAATGCAAGATAAAATAACTAAAAAGTACCAAAAAAAAACCTATATCGACTCTAATATCACTAAACATAAGGAGAAATAAAGAAGGATAACAATACAACATAAGGTATCAACACATGCAAACCTAGTTGTGCATAATAAGGTAATAAATCAGAATAATAATGCATCACAAGGCATCACAAAAGCAATGACAAACTACAAAATTAGCTCCCATATTCCAATTAGTGTAGAAAATAAATACTTCATCACAGACTCCCATACACCTGGAGAGTACATTCAAAGATAAAATAAAGAAACCATTCATCACTTACAAATAACAATCTCATTATTTAAACATCATCCACCATATACCAACATCCGACAATGTACCCACATTCCATAATATTTACTATCATTTAACAAAATTATCATCAATACTCACTAGTCACCATTTATTACCTAACCATCTCTTATTAACTAATTCATTTAATTACTTGTCATCATATAACCTCTTGTCACTATTTTACAACTATTTACGATATATCCACTAATCACCATTTATTAGATAACCATCATTTATCTACTAACATCAAGTCATGACCAAAACTAGGGCCTAGCCATAACGAGTATCTCGAGTCCACCATGGACCAGAGAACACCCCATTTTTAGCACATCAACTTCAAACATATAGCAAGAGAAGCTAAGTTCCAAACATATAATAAGATAGAAAACTCAAAAAAGAATTTAAGCAACACATCCCAATCCATAGTAATCCATAAGGCCTCAATGTCAAAACTGAATATAATTTAAGTTGGGGCATGCCTCTGACAATAGCCAGAAAAAAACTATGCAAATAATCTATGACTTAAGAGAATAATAGAACCATGAAATGAAGGTCTACCAAAATATAGAAGCTCACTGATTCAAGATAATTATTGATAACCCTAAAATTCTATCACTGTGACAAAAAGTAGAACTGTCTCTGTCTCTGGTATCGCATAGGGATAAAATATTCATATATGGTTAGAAGGTTAAGCTCTAGCATGTAACCAAGGATAAGGGGAGAAAATAATTCCACAATTCCAAACCCAATTCAAAATTAATGACCATGAAAACATACATGCAAAGATATATATATATATGTATATATATACACAAAAGATATTATGAGAGAGAATGAGATTTAACAGGAACATTAAAACATTATCCTAGACTGTGTGGCTTGATCATCATAAAATTACCCATGGGCTATATGTGTCCAGTTGTCTCCCCCTAGTCGGGCCAGAGCATGCTAGTCGAACATACCAGAAATATATAAGAGGCCGGGGAATCCTTGTACCTTACCCCATCCATTCTACATTATATGCATATAGTGTGACACAAGCACACAACCATGAAGACCAACCCTCACGTTGTCAAACGTGAGTTTCTAATGTTAGCCCCTCGGGACCTCTACCTTCATGACTAGCTACACAACCGTATTTGAGCCTAACTAAAACATTTAACACATAACTAGTCTATTAATTCAAGGATTCAACGATTAAGGCATTATGAAGTGGTATCGTCATACCAACTAAAGTTTGAAAGCAAATATCATTAAGACATAAAACATGGGAATCCTTGTACCCCTGAACTCCATTATTAAACAAACCTAGGGGATTCCTTATAACTCACAAAGTTCTAAAGAAAATTTTTCACTAAGGGGAATCCTTGTACCCTACAAGGTTTTCAAGATCATTCTTATCTTTTAAACATTTATGTAATGCATTAATTTTACAAAAAGTAGGCCAATACAAATGATTATTCATATTCCATAAGTAATTATTCAAGTGGGTTGAGGTTCTCATCAATTTCAATATCAAAATTTAATTATGTTGGGGAATCCTTGTACCCCTATTTCTATTATTTACAAATTTGGATAATCCTTGTACCCCTACTTCATTCACCATTGACATGCACCCCAGTGAGTTCACGAATGATTAATTCAATGCATAATAAATCCATAATAATCTTAGGAAAAGCATTTAAACAATTTACATCCAAAACCCTCAACCCATCATTCAAAACCCAACATCAAAACCATGTGAATATCAAACCAATTTATGCATTAATGAAAACATAAGTTTAGGGAGAGAGATACATGCCTTAGTCACCAAGAAATTATAAAAAGAATGAAAAATTGAGCCCTTAGATGACCACTCTTGGAAAAATCTAATGCTCTTTCTTAGGGGTATTTTGAAAGAAGATAGAAGTGAATTTTGGTGTGTTATAGATGAGAATGGGGTACCAATAGGGTTTTAAAGTTGTTGGTTTTTTGGGTAAAAAGCAAAATATCCATAGTACCTCGACAAAAATTATGAAAAAACTTTTGCATGTCATTATGGGTAACTTTAGGACTTGTAGGGTCAACTTATAAATCGTCACCACCACTCGTAGTCTAGATAGTGACTCAAGGCATCTTCACTAGTCAGTTCATGAGTACCACTCTATGACTCATGACTTGACATTATGACTCATAGATTACTAGTCGTGGTCACAATAGAATCCATAGACCATCACACTAGTGAGACCACGAATCCCTCATTATGACTCATAATGTTTCACTACGAATTGTGAGGTCTCAATCGTATAGAGAATAAAAACATTAGGAACATTGGGACTCTTACTGGTCATACTATGAAAGGTAGACAATGACTCGTAAAGAGTCTTAACGACTCATTTGGTGCAAGTTATCACTAAGGTAGTGACATGGGTGACCTTTGCTAGCCAACCTACGATTGGGACCCTATGACCCATATTATGACCTTATGATTCTTAAGGTAAGTCATTTCTTGGGCATTAATCTCAAAGGTCAAGAAAGTTTTAGGGGCCAAAATTTGGGGTGTTACCCTTCCCTTCATAGGATCACTAATCCCCGAATATTGAGACATGGTATCTGTTAGCACTGTTTAAAATAGAACACAACCACACTTTCCGCTAACAAAGATAGAAAATGAAGATATTAAGAAATACACATACCTTAAGCATGATTATCCAAGTCATGAACAATAATGGATATTAGGACCTCACATTCTATCCATTTTCCCAAGTAGTTTTTTCCATCCCAAATAAAGCATCAGTAACCCATACATTTAACCGCACTTCACCATTATGACTTTTGGATATGAATACAACACTCCAGCACTTCAAAATATCCTAATCTTTCCACCCCATGAAAAGCATAATTATGAGGGCCTGAGTATAACTGTGTATCATCATTCATGTTAAAGACTAACTAGGAGTTAAAGGTGTTCACGTAAACTATGGGACCCTATACTTTAGACCCCTCTAATTATATAAATACATTCCATCAATATAATTGAACAACCTCAGGTCTTAAATTAAGGATTACTAACCACCACATCAAAGAAAATCCACTCCCCAACCCATAACATCACTACCATACTACCAACGGAGGATCACTATGGAACTAGATTACAAACATCATTTATGGGAGGGTTACTTCTCAATTATGACTCATATTCGTCATGCTACTCAAAACGAGACCTGTGAAATGAGACATGGTACACTAGGTACAAAATACTTCATAGCCCCCACCTAAATCATAAGTAAAGGGTTGATCCAGCGTAACTATAATCTAGCCTAATTTTTTTGCACTAGGTACAATGAGAAACACGAGTGCATACATCATGGGATATATAACATAAATCTGAGATTTATATATCCAAAAATTAGGACAAGGGTTGCTGCTCAAAATTATTTTCTCTCATTCTAGAGACTGAAAATGGTTGAGTTACATATAAACAATCATTTTATGTTGGGACGTGACATGAAGTGAATTGGTAGAAAATAAAACATATAGCTCCTTAGAGCCAAGCATAAAGTAAGACATGAGTTTATGGATCACGACGTCGTAACGTAGGGCTTAAATACTTAGAAGCTTGGATTTTTTAGGACTGTTATTGCTTTTTGTTTCAAGGGTTAGAGCATGGGTGTATGTTGGTTAGAGAACTCAAACATTAGGCATAATCACAATTTTAATATGTATGATATTGATAGAATGTACTCTTAAACTAAAGTAAGAGGAATTCTCTAGAATAAGAGTGGATTAACCATGACTCTTCTCTGGAATTTACCACTCTGAGGAAAAAAAATTAAAATCTACGTTAGTTCACTATCTCCCCGTTAACTATAATATGACATACTACCCTCCAAGGTAATAATCTCAACCTTCGCTAGCCCCTATATCTATCACCCAATGAATCACACTCTCATGAGTATACATATCCACAATAAGGCATTAAATAACATAAACTAGTTACACTTGACATTTTTATATTTAAAATTTCATCTAACAAGATACTAACTACGACTCGACATAATATTATAAACTTATTGATCTTATCCACCAAATAACATAGTCCCAATTAAGCACTTCAACACTAGACATCTTGTATACATCACAATTACCCACTCTAATATTTCTTAAGTTACAAACCTAACATCTTTCATACATCCCATCAAGCCTAAGAATTTACCCCTATAATTCTCATATATCTACAGTCAAGCTAACATTTTTATCACCCAATAAACATCTAAAGTTCAAACTTGGTGTCTAGGAAAAACCATGCGCCACTAACGAAGCACCCCACATAATATACTAGACGACCCAATAGAGAGGTCACTCAAAATTTCTTTCCAACTGTCGATATTCTATACACATTTGAAGAGGCCCATCTTTCTTATGCATGAAAAACACAGGACCATCCCACCGAGAAATGCTAGGGGGTATAAAACCCTTATCAAGAAGTTTTTTAAACTACTCCTTAAGTTTTTTCAACTCAGCCGGACCAATTCTATAAAGAGGGATGGCGATAGGACGGGCTTCCAATAAAAGATAAATCCCAAAGTTAATTTCCCTACCAAGAAGAATTCCAGGAAGATCATCAAGAAAGTTTTCTAGAAATTCATTAACCACAGAACGGTTTAAAGAGAAGGACCCTCCGAGTTAGAATCTTTAATACAAACCAAATGATAAAATAACCCCTTGAAGATCACCTCTCGGGCTCTAAGATAAGAAATAAGCCTTCCCATTATATAACTGACTTATTAGGAAATTTTAAAATGACCTTACGGGTTTAACAATCTAGAGAGGCAAACCAGAAATGGAGCCAACCCATCCCCAAAATAACATCAAAATCAATCGTATCTAGCTTTATCAAGTCTACCAAGGTATCGATACCATAGATAAATACCATACTATCCCTATAAACTATTCTTAAAGCAACAGAATCACCAATCGAGGTAGATATAGAAAAAAGGTTAGAAATATATTTGAGATCAAAACCAAAATGAATAGCTGTATGAGGGGCCATATAAGAAAGAGTAAACCCCAAATTAAGTAAATAATACACATCATAAGAGAAGAGATTTAATGCACTAGAGACAACATTAAAAGATGCCTCAGATTCATAATGGTTGGAAAGAGAATTAAAAAGATTCCAACCAGTGCTAGTACCAGAAGTAGCACCCTATGGTGTAGGAGCTAATGACGTGGAAACAAAAACTTTTTTATCCCCGATAGGAACCATTAAAGGACACTCTCGTTGCATGTGGCCAAAATGGCCAACTTAAAAAAGTTATTCCTCCCAAAACTACAAAAACCATAAAGAAACCATCCAAAAAACTAACCATGAGGATAAGGTAGGGTTGACTGAGCTCTACTGGACTGAGAATGGGCACCCTATGACCCAAACCCACCGTTTTCCCAAAAGAAATGATCACTAAAAGACATAGAAAAGGAGAACTAATAGTCACACACGGGAACTCCCCCAATTCTCCTTTTTAGTTTCTTATTTCATATGTCTTTCATTATTTGCTAACCCCTACCCCACTTTGAATATTTCAACTTCATCCTTTGCCTATCCATCACCTTTCCCTGATTAATCCTTTTACTAATAATATTGGATTGGCATGATAGAGAGGCCACTATATGGGTTAACAGATGAATAGAATGAAGAAACTCGACATTAGAAATATCTTCTTGAGGTGACTGAGCATGATTTCCACTAGTAGGAGAAGAATTAGAGGGTACCGATGGAACTCCAAGAGGGTATTCAAAAGTAGGGACCTTAGACCGAGTTCGTACTTGATATATAGCAATAGTTCCATCCACAATATACTCATATAGGATGGAAGAGTGTCTACGAGCATTAAATCTTCAAGGAGGCATGATCTAAAATGCGATAAGATTAATTAAAAGTTAGAGAGTTTTTAAGGCTTAATACTCTATTGCCCAAAAATAAAACACAAGAAAGGGAAACATTCTTAAATTCCTCATAGCCTCTACCTTATAAGACTAGATCATTACACACCCATAAAATATACTTTACTTGACATGTCTTTATGGCTAAAAAATTTTCCGTGAACCTTTCTCTGATAAAAACTTTGTCACAACCCGAACCAAGGTGTGGCCATAACGTGTATGTCACGACCAAAAGCAACCCCCTAGTTGCAAAAATATTGCTTACGATCACAAGTGACAAAAAGCTAACCCATGAGTTTGTACCTATTGGAGCCCTGAATAAAGTAATGACAAAATATGTATGCTGGATATAATCTACTTAGGTAATACCAATCTGAATACTGAGATGTGATTATATCACAAGTCTAAAATATTTGATAAATACTAAAAACCAACCATCTAACTGAATAATGGAAAAGTACTAAAAGAACTGGTAACTGACTAACTGCCTAACTGACTATATGATTTTCTGAAAGACACTAAACTGACTGAGAAGTTTATGGGATAGACCCCCAACTAACTCCAACTAACTGAATATAAGGAAGTACTGAAAGAACTGAAATAAACAAATCATTTCCTTGATATATGAGGACGCGCCACTATTACTGCTGAGTACGCTGAGTTTTCTAAGAGCGGTTGGAAAACTGAGTGTTCGAACCAATGTGATAAGACAACATAGCATAAAGAAATATATGCAATCAATACTTTGAATGTATAGGTTTTTGAGATAAGGACTGACTGAAATACATCAGATAACTAAGCATAAATGCATGAAAATGTAAGATCTGAGAATGAACGACAAAGAATAAATATGTTTCTGAGATAATCTATAAATAGTTGAATAACTGAAAATCTATATTCTTTGGTCAAGCAAACTTGAGTTAAGACATATTGATTTCCGTTTAACTAGTGTCTTTATACTGATAAACTGATACCTGAATACTGATCATGCAATACTGAACTATCTAAACCTATGAGAGGTATCTAGGAAACATGCCCCAATTTGAGCTAATTAGGCCCCAACTTGTAACCCTAGTTAGAAGAGTGTCAGTACCATGCCACTGGTACTAAAATTGGCTATGCGGATCCACTAAACTAGTGTCCTGAAGGACTAAGGAGTCACCTTCTACTGGTAGGAGCTCTCATGAGATGTGTGTTAACCCTTAACTGGCAGGTAGACATCTCAAACATATGCTGAGTACATAGTTCTGTAACTCAAGGATTGCTACTAAGGGTTACACTCTCTACTAGAAGGTGATCCCCACCCCTGGGTTAGCTCGATGCTAAATCCTACTCCTAATTGAATTGACGCTGGTACTGAACTAAACAAAGGTTAACTAAATATTATTTCTCATAGTGCTCATCATGATCATATTAGCTTAATAAATAGGAATATTCAAGGTGTAACTGAATCATTACTTAAAAGATCTAAAGTTATGCAAAATACCTAGGCATCGGATGTTCATAACCCACCAACACTAAATGACCATAATTTACGACAATGAGCTTTTAAAACAATAATATGGGACCATGGTTCAAAACCCAAAAGCATAGAAATTTTATCATACATGTGAGGATCATAAACTTTAACACGAAAATGTGTTGAACATAAGAAATCAACATGATTCACGTGGCTAAATTAATAAATTAGGGATTTATCATGAAATTCACTTAAAGAAGACATGAGAACTAAAATTTAAAGCATGAGGAAATCAAATCTTTTATGAGATCATACATGGGCTGAACCAAATTTGAATTACCAAGGAAAAACATGAATTAAACCAATCTTGAATATGTAAAACACCATAGTAAAGGAAAGCTCCATAATTTAGTTAAAAGAGAAGGTTTTTATGCTCAATGGGTGAAAGGGACCAATTGAAGAATACCCTACATACCTCACTAGATGAATTCTTAAAAGATTCCTTGAGGATTTATTGAGATTGAATCTTGAATTCCTTGATTTCATGTGAAAGAGTTTGGACATATTCTTGGTGAAAGGGAGGGTTTCTTAAGAGTAATTTGTGAATAAAGGGCAAATAATGCTCTTTGGAAGCCCCAAATTCATGTTACGAACGTATTATATAAAGGTAAATAACTCAAATATCATCAAAATGCCAAGAACAAAAGTTGAACAGAATAGGAAGAGGGCGGCGAGGGTTCTAGAGCAGTGGGTTAGGCTAGGCCCAGTGGTGCTACTAGTTTGGTTTTCAAAACACACCCCTACACTCATTTGAAAAAGCCGAAACTCACTCGAGACATACTTTGAACAACCTCGATCATGAATCAACTCAAAAATAGACATCCCCAGGTCGGCAAGGTTATAAAATAAGATCATCAAAGTTTAGAGGTCTTGAAAATTACTAACTCCTCAATTGAGCTTGGGATGTTATGGGGTATTACAGGGTATCTCTAGTCCATCATGGATAATAAACCTCCCCCTTTCCATAGACAAAAAAACATAATATTGCTAAAAGCGAATGCATTCCAAAAATATAACAAGATAATCTGAGATCCATACATATAATAAGATAGCAAACTTAGAAAAGAATTTAAGAATTTTAACGCATTCCAATACATAGTAATCCACAAAGCCCCTATGATATAATCGAATATAATCTAAGTCGATACATACCCTCGAAAAAAGCCAAAAAAAAACCATAAGAATAATTAATGACATAAGAGAATGAAAGAACTATGAAATGAAGTTCTTTCGAAGAATGGAAGCTCACCACTTTAAGCTAACTGCTAATAACCCAAAAACTCTATCACTGTGTAGGAAAAGTAGAGGTTTCTTCATGTCTTACATTGCATGGAAATACAAAATTTGAATACGGTTAGCGGGCTAAGCACTAGCATATAACTTAGGGATAAGAGGACAAAATAATGTCAACATTCCAAAACCAATCCAAAATCAATACTCATGTACACATACTTACTTACTCACATATATATAAGATGATGGAGAGGGAACAAGGTTTAGCATAAACTTATATACATTAGTATGGACTGTGTATCTTGACCTTCATAAAACTACCCACAAATTATATTGGTCCAATTGTCTCCCTATGGTCGGGCCCTAGTTCGTGTTAGGCGCATGAATCTTAGATATCATAAGAGGCTGATGAATCATTGTATCCTACGCCATCCATGATATAACTATACATATAGTGTAACACAAGCACACAAACATCAAGTGCAACCCTTACATTAATAAACATAAGTTTCCAATGTCAGGCCCTTGGGGCCTCTACCTTCACGACTAGCTACACAACCCCTTTAAGCCCATTTAAAAATTTTGACACATAACCCATCTATTAGTTCAAGAGTCAATGTTAAGGAATTATAAAGTAGTATCATCATACCAACTAAAGATTGCAAGAAAATATCACTAAGCCATTACTCAGGGGAATACTTGTACCCACAGACTCCATTATTAAATCACATTAGGGAATTCCTTTCACTCCAAAAGGTTCTCAAGAAAATCAATCACTTATGGCAACCCCTGTACCCCACATGGTTTTCAAGATTATTTTTATCTATTAGCCACATATGCAATGTACTAATTTTACAAAAAGTAGGCCAAGATAAATGATTATTCATATTCCAAAACCAATAATGCAAATGGGTTTAGGGTCTCATCAATTTCAATACAAAAATCCAATTATGTTGGGGAATCATTTTACTCTACTGCATACACCATCCCATTCACCCCAACGAGTTCTCAAATCATCAATTCAATGCAATATAAATCCATAATAACCATAGAAAAATCATTTAAATAATTTACATCCTAAACTATAAACCTATCATTCAGAACCCTACATAAAAACCTTGTGAATATTAAATCAATTCATTCAATAATAAAAACAAAAGTTTAAGGAGAGAGAGGTACATGGTTTAGTCACCAAGAAATTAGAAAAAGAAACCACACTAGAGCCCTTAGATGACTATTCTTGGAAAACGCTAATGCTTTTTTTTGCGGAGATTTTGAGAGAAAAGAGAAGTGTATTTTTGTATGTTATTTACAAGAATGAGGTCCCAATAGGGTTTTAAATTCATGGGTTTTGTTTAGGGGAAAGGGGAATTGCCCAAAGTGCCCCAACTAAAATTACAAAAAACTATTTCCAGTCGTTACGGGTGACTTTACGACTCATATTGTCACCTTACAAAACCTCACCTAAACTCATGATCTAGATAGTAACTCAGGGCATTTTCACTAACCAGGTCACGAGTACCATCCTACGACTCATGACCATACATTATGATTCGTAGGGTACTAGTCGCAGTAATAACAGAATCCATGGACTGCAACATATGTGAGGCCACGAGTCCCACCTTATGAATCGTAGGGCCGCACTACAACTTATGAGGCCTCAATCGTACCTAGGATAGAATCATTAGAAAACCTAGGAAACTTATTAGTCAGGCTACAAAAGGCATACTACGACTTGTAAAAAGTATCGATGACTTGTTAGGTACAGTCATCAACAATGTAGTGACATAGGCGACCTTTGATGGTCACTATATGATTAGGGCCCCACAACCTATATGGTGACCTTAATACTTGTAAGGTAAGTCGTTACTTGGGTAGTAAGCTCAAAGGAGAAGAGATTTCTAGGAACAAAAATTCGGGGTGTTACACATCATTTATTAACTAATCCTCTAGTACCATCTAATCCTCATTTATCCACAGGTCATTATTATTCACATAAATGATATCCACCACTAATTCTTATTTATCAGTAATCCTCACAAGTCAACTAATCATCACATTTACCACTTTTGGGCTATATCCATCATTCTTAATACCCAACTTGTATATGCATATATAATAATAATAATAATAATAATAATAATAATAATAATAATAAGAAGAAGAAGAAGAAGAAGAAGAATAACCTTATCATAATAAATAAACGGTCTCAAATTTGTTGATGTACATATAGTTACATCGACATAATCATTCTCCAGCCTTGCCACGAATCAATGTATCATCATAATTAGACTCTAAAATAAAACCAGGTAGAATAAACTTAATCATCTTCAAAAATTAAACATGGTATAATCAACATCATCATCATCTACTGAAATTGAACTGGGTATAATTAGCATTATCATTATTCTCCCAAATTATATTGGGTAGAACCGTCATGGTCATCTTTCAGAATCAAATCGGGTATAATCAATAGCATAAGTGCTAATGTAGTCAAGTCTTATGATTTATAACATAATTAGTAGCATAACCTCCTATATAATTAATAAGCATGAGTTTTAGCATAATTAATAACACCATTGCTAACATCGTCAATAATAATATTATCTAGAATAATTACTAGAATAATTATTTAGCATGATCAAAATCATAAGTAATAGCATAGGCAATAACATATTAGTAGCATGGTCAAAGGCTTATCACTGCTATGATAAATAACTTATACATAGCATAACCTATAACTTATCACAACATGATCAATATCTCACCATAACATAATCGACAATCTAATTCATATGTCCATGAGAATTACTTCTAATTCGATCATCACCATAATCATCAAGTACCATAGTTCCTCAATATCGCCTTAAGCAAAATTCTCTAGGTATTAAACAAGCATATAAGGGTTTCAAAATAACTAATCATCTATCTCGATTTAAGGTGTGTCGAGGAGCCCAATTCTAAATCCCCGAAATATATTGTAAGGCACGTTTTACCCCAAACTATGATAAGGTATCTAAATCCACTCTTAGATGATTAAGAAGAAACAACAGCTCTAAGGTAGAGATTCTCCCCAAGAACTATAACTAAATAAATATAGCAAATAAGGCAACTTTTATTAGTGTAATAAACTAAGGGCAATCATAACCTAAGCATGGGTGTCGAAAGTATTTTTACCTAACTTTAGTGATATAAGGCATTCTTATGGTAAACATGAGAAATGAATCCCAATTCACTTAAGTCATAAGGAGACAAGTCAAATGTTTCAACTCTATGGTTTGAAGTTAGCCTAAATAGTCTAAATATCACAAGTCTTTCATTTCATCAATCCATCATATAAAACACATCCTAAATCCAACACAATATGATAAACAAACCATGAAGTAGCTCAATCTAATGAGGGATAAACCTAACCTACCCCAATGCTAAAGAAAGCTCAACGATCCACTAAACCACCGCTCTTTCCTTTTAAGAAGCCTCCTAGAGTTTCTAAGCTATCAAGATGAAAAGATATAATAAACACATTGTGCTCATCAATATTAGAATAATGATACTCATATTGCACCATTATGCTTTGGGTCCAAAAATCACACAAAATCCCCATGTGGGTCCAACTTACAAAAATCATATTTCTAAAACCCACCACATATTCTTACATTCTATAGGAATCATTACCCATAAAATGGGTGAAATCCAAGATAATTTGGAGCTAAGATCAAGCCCCCAAGGTTTTGGAGTTTTAAGCAAGAAAATGGAAAAATCTACTCGGAATTTATAGAAATATTACCTCAAATTCAAAGGATAATCATGGAAACAAGTATTAATCAAGCTTCCCACTTACCCATAAGATTCCCTCTCGCTTTACCTCACTATTTAAGGTTTTATATCTCAAGAAATCTATGGATAATGGCTAATTTCATGACATAATGATCTATTTATACCCAAACCAAGTCCTCAGGTCGCGCTATCGCGTCTCGAGACCTAAGATCATTACATCTTGTTGACTGTACAATGTGTTGTAATCAAAACACCGATTGCATGGTCTCACTAATTTTCCTGCCAAGGGTACCCTAATCACGGCCCATGGCATGTAAAAGTAATGGCACCCGATGAAAGGTTAAACTTTGATAATCTTTCAAGTTTCTGCGAAGCCCTCGATATTCATACAGAATTACATATATGCAAATGAACTATGTAACCATACCAAATTTGACATTTTAAACTCATTGGAAAATTTGTAATTTCCATTTGACGTGTTTGACCAATTATAGGTCCCATACTCATATTTTATTTTGTTAATATTCAAACCAATAGGTTGGAATTAGGTTGGGTACCTCAAGACCTAAACCAAAGTTACACATAGCCTAAAACTAATATTCTAAAGTTGTTCGCACACCAAGAATTTACATACGAGATCATTTTGTTAAAGCTTTTTCCCAGTGGCCATTTGGAACTAATAAGGACTTCAAAATAGGGAATTGACTTTAAAAAACAAATGAAATACCTAGTAACTAAATTATTAATTCCATCAAGTCATAAATGACTTGGGCATCTATAGAAAAACTCTAACAACAAAAATAAGTGAAATATAGAAAATGCGCGAAAGGGTTGTTACACTTGGTCTGCTAAGAAAAAGAATGATTTTGTTGTTGGTTTAATAAAGAAGAGAGAGTCATGATTTAGGTACAGAGAGGAGGTTGAGTCAGGGCCAGTTGTTAGTTTTGGAGTGTATAAGGATGTACTTGGCTCCCAGTTTAAAGAGGGGTCAAAGGCTACATTAGGTTTTGAGAGTGAGTTGGCATTAGAATTAGCTGCAACCCAGTCTGAGGAGGTTGGAACTCAAGTCTTGTAAAAGATATTATTATCATCGGCATAGGGTACTAAGCAAATTGCATAGGGTACTAAGCCTATAGTTTCACCACCTATCTCCCCAGAGTTTGATTCAGTATATGTCTTAATTGTTTCTATAATTGATATTCCTCAGAAAGAATGTATAGAGGGTATGCAATATTTGTTTAATAGAGATAGATTTATCACAGAGTTGTGTCACTGAAGATGCAGTATAGTAGAAAACGTTAGAATTTAGCTAACGGGGTTAGAAAGAGATCTAGATTTATTGGACTTTTTGGAAAGATATCAGCTGATGTGGATGACCCAGCCCTCAGGATCATATAGACCAACCCTAGTTTGGGAGTTTTATGCATCTTATGCATCCACAGTGTATAGGTATACCTCAGTCAAGGGTAGAGTAGTTGAGAAGACCTATATGACCTATACATTGGTCAGGCGGTATGAGTTGATATTTTTAAGGTGACTATTCATTAAGTATTAATTGAGTCAGATTATATGGGGTTAACCATGACACAAGAGTTTAATTTTCACATAAGGATTATGAAAAGTAGGTGAACTATGAGATACCTATAGCATAGAAAAATAAACTTTATTTGGATAGATAGATAGCCACACAAATAGCTGAGTTGGGCACTGATGCCCTATGGGTTGAGAGAAATAAAGAGATAAAAAAGGCCTCACTACACTTTACAGCAAAATTTTTGTAGGCTGTGGTACGAAATAGAGTAAGTCTTACTTTTTTAGACAACATACTTACTTTGAATAGCGTTGCTTTGATTTCTATCCTAATTGTTTGTTATGACATTTATTTTGCGAGATTAATCCAGGTAGAGTTCCATATGAGAGAATTTAGTAAGACCATTACTTTTTTATTCCCTGTCCGAGTTCAACAGTTATGTGATGAGCCCAGAGTTTTGCCTATTCCTGATATATATCATTGGATAGAGTTAATGCACATGGTCGATATTAGTTTTATCAAGGATCTGATAAAACAAATTCTTTCATACATAATATTCCCACCTTCAACTTCTGGCATGATCTATACTGAGGAGCTCTCTATTTTAGTTGAGCCTATTGAGTGACTATATGTTAGTGTTGATATTTAGATATATAATCATTGAGTTGAGGTTGTGACTACAGCTAATGTGGGGGCCATGACCACATCTACACCAGCCCCAGCTTTTATTTTTAATCTAGCAGGGGTATCCACTTTTCCCTCTTGTCCTACAACTTTTGGTATTTTGGACTATCATAAGATTTTCTATAGAAAATAATAAAGTGATAAGAGGAGGTAACCGCCCACCATACCAACACAGAGACTCTGCTAGCCATATTATTTGCAGAAATCTTGCCATGGGTTCAGATAACTATAGAGGCTTTTAAGGCCCGATTTGATAGAAGGATAAGAGTTATGATAGAAGAGTACACTTGGGAGTTCATAGTTGCATTGACATCTTTAAGACTAGGATAATGGCACGCCTATGTTATGGTCAGACACCAGACATGTTGATCCTCCACTAGGAGATGACAATAATATATTTAGAGCTACGATCATTTTTTAAGAGTCATATCCTAATTTTCCCTCAATTTATACTAGTTCTTTTAAAGGCTTTACCCAAACTCTTATTGGGGTGTTTAATCTATTTATCGATGATGATGTGGCCCCCATGGTTGTGGCCAACATAGGTTATAAGGATGAGTTACAGGATCCAACAATTGACTTTTGGCATGCCCTAAAAAGGTCATCTTAAAATTTGGTTTTATCAATAGTAATTGATGAGTAGAGGCGCTCTGATTTAGCAGTTGGCACCTTCTTCAGTTAGGCACCACCACCACCTCCTCCAGTTGAGCCATGAGCTTCCCCAGATAGGGGCAAGTTAGATTCAAACACCTAGACCATCTAAGGTATGTCTGTATCATTTATATTACATAATAATTATGAACTATGGATATTACATACACTTTAGTTTGGGGCTTGGGTATAGCATAAACGAGGGTTTTTCTTTCTACATTTATTTTTCCATCAGTTGTGTTATCCTAGTAAACTGGCATGTTTAGGTTTTGTTTGTGTTATTTTATGTGTTATATTTTCCTTAAATTTAATTAGGGGGAAATAAGGAATCTAAAGGAAGTTAATATGTTATGTTAGTTTTAACGTGTTTTGGGAAAACGATACCCTCTACAATTTTATGAAATATGTGATGTAAATATTTGTATGACTGTTGTAAATACTGTTATAACATTAGGTTTAGGGGTAGAATAATCATATCCTACTATTTTCATGAACTAGATAGTTTTACCATATGTGTGTGAGATACTTACCTAGTCCTCTTTGAGCATTTAATCTAGATCTTGCTCGGTTAGTCTTGCCAAGGTGTAAGATAGTTGGTAGGACATGATCATAGGCCATTATTAATTTAGTCAGGATAGTTGGTTAGGACATGATCATAGGCCATTATTGATTTAGTCCACTCTTAGCATAAATTGTCATCTATTTCTTTTATTTTTATATTTCATATCTAAATATGAAAAAATACCCCTTGATCCTTAATTTGAGCATACATAGCTCTATTTCCTTATTTTCATATTTCCACCTTACTAAATTGATTACAATAAACTTGTTTTAGCCATTGTCCCCCATTGGACATTCTGCACCTTAACTCATGAAAATTAGTAAGTTGAGGTTGGTTGTCATGGGGTGCATAGTTAAGGTTGGGTATGAAGAAGGGTGTAATGTAAAATAAAAAAAGTAAAGTTGGATATGGTAGATAAAAAAAGAATAAGAAAAGAGAAAAGAAAAAAGAAAAAGAGAAAAAACAAAACAAATGAAAAGCAAAAGAAGAACTACACCCAATCCAAAAAATAGAAAAGGAGAAGGAATAAAATATGAATGGTGGGAGCTGAGACAAAATGTAAGGTTACTGTCAAGTAGGGTGAGTCGCAAGTTCCAAAATGTAAAATCCGAGTAAAATCCTATAGTGATCCTAATCCCAAAATCCAAAAAACTAAAGTATAGAAAGTAAGGGCAAGCCTCTGGTATTCTAGGTACATTGATTAGAATTTGTTTTGAGAGAGTGAGTGTCTTAAAGTAGTCCATCCATTGATATGTATGATGACATTATGACAGATGGGACTTCTTTCTATGAGGGTAGATGGGTTGTGTTACTATGTCTTATACGAGTAGTGTAATTTGCATACTTGGTTTTTTATTTATTGCTATTGAAATGTTGTAGCTTGATTCCTTTGTGTCGTACTATTGTGCTACATAGATCCACACAATTGGTTTTGAAAAGCTAAAAATTTGAGGAGGTAAGAGTTTTTGAGTTGAAATTGAGTTCACTACCATAGGTGTCTTAGGTTTCTATTAAGTAAGCATTCTATTGTGTTTATTATATTTTAGTTTCCTGGGGACATACAAATGTTCTAAGTTGAGGGTGTTGATGTTCCATGGCTTCATGGAACTATTGATGCTTAAAATTGGAAAATATGCCAGTACTTAGGTCCTTTTTGTTAGATGTGATTTTTTTTTATGTTTGTATTGCAGGAAAATAGGTTTTAAACTAAAAGAAGTTGAAATGGATAGAGCACCCACTTACGGCCCCACTTATGAGCCATAAATGGGACTTATGTTCTCAATAAGTTCCATTGTAAGTGTTAGAGAAAAAAGTTCTAAAGATCAAAAGTTCTAAAGTTCCTTCTGAGAGTTACAAAGACTTATATATGGGGAGTAAGTACTACTTACTCCCCTCATAAGTACAATCATAGGTGGGAGTCCTGAAGTTGCAAATTTTCTGTAAGACTTATGACCTACCTAGGGTCTGTAGGTAGTACCTACAGCCCATAAGTGGGTCCGTATGTAGTTACCAACTCAGTTTTTATTTTTCATTTTGATTAAGATTTTTAGGGTTTAGATGTATTCTATATAAAATGCTTTGATGTTTTTGTATTCTTTTATGAATTTTTGATACTTATAACACTATATTAATTCTCAGATTTGACTTTTGATATTGGAATGTTTATACGGTGGGATATTAATTTGAGATTCTGGTTTTTATTCTTCAATTTTTGTAAGATTATTCATATGCTTTTTTAAAATATTCAATGGATGTTCTTGAAAACATGGGTGGCTAAACTTCCTAACTAGGGTTATGGGAAGCCTAATTGAATAACAAAGTAGGGGAAGTGCAAAGTCATTCTTGATTGATGTTTTTGCATGAATTATGGTTTTCTTTGGTTTTATTGCTTTCTTAATGACTGTAGATGTTATGAACCTTTCTATATTCAATACTTTCTACAAAATAGAGGTCAAGATTAAGAAAAAAAGATCATAACAGTTATTTGAAGCTATAAACCTTTATTTAATTAGCTTCAGACTCAGAAGGTAATAGTTTATTTAGGATTCAAGTTAAGGTTTAGTACGACGACACTTTGAGACTCACAAGGTGAAAAGTTAAATTCGCGAAATACTTTCACACGATGGTTTGTGATACATATAATGTCATATCCTGTATGGTAGATATTAAGATAGTTTGATAAAGCTCAATAAGTATTTAAAGTTAGGCAGTCAGGGGAAAATAGTCCTATATTCATATCATATTGATTTCAACCTAAAGTGATCAAGATTTATTACTACTATTACTGTTTTCACAAAATCCCCCTATTTACTATATTGCACTATTTTGGCTACTTCAATAAGTTCTTAATAAAGATGGCCTACTCCCTGTGGGTTCAACCCCAATCTTTTTTGGATTGTATATTTGGAAATGACCATGTTATACTCTCTTGGGGGTGAAATCTTGGGCGACATATCTCACTTTAAACCTTATATTCAACTACCTTTGTCTTTACAATAATTAGTCCTTGGTCTTTAGAACCTCATCATTAGACTTTTTTAGCCATTTTTTCTTTTCATTGGGTTGTCCATCCCTCCCCTGTTTCATTGGGGTCTTTATCTAAAATAACAACATCTTTACTAATAGTCTAACCACTCCAAGTAACAATGGCTATGATGTAAGCATCATTTAAAGGATTAGTAGTCGCGCCACTAAGTAATCCACCCTTTGTCCTTGCATTAAGATAATCTAAGTTTGACCCACCTATATTTCAAGTTGCTTGATAGAGGCCGAATGAGATGTCACCATTTGATAGAGTTGTGAGATATAACTTTTTAACACTCTCACCATCTTATCAATTCCCTCAACATAAATAAAGAAACAAGCAAGGACAGCCTCACTTTTGAATATCTCTGGGTTAACGGGGCTTGTACCTTGACCCTTTTCCCTATCATACAGAGGTATGTACTGATTATAATCCTTATCCTTACCTCTCCAATCCTACACTCTATCATGATCATTATCACGCCAATATCTATCCCGATCCCTTTTCTTCAAACCTTGATTCCCACCTTGGCTTTGATAGGTATGATGAGAACCCCCTATTTTGTTTGAAAAGAACCCAATTTCCTCATTAGGAGACTCCGCTTCCTCTTAATAATAATCTTTAACAAACTTAGATTCAACGGTGTTAACGACCTTTGGAGGAGCTCCAATTACATGCTTGGTTAAAAGATCAAGTTGCATCATCACTTTAGCCATGTTCTAATTTCTTTCCTCATCATTTTTCCTTTTTTCTTCATGTAGAAGAGATGCGGAGGGAGCCCCCATGGCCACCTCAATATCTCTTGTCTACCAATCTTTACTTTAATTGGTCACTTGATCCAATAAAGCTACTACAACACCATAAGATTTTTTGATAATAAATCTTCCTAATGTATTATCGGCTACCATCTTATTAAATTTATCGAATAACCTATATATAGTTTGAAGAAGCATTTTTTCTGGTACCTCATTGTAATGCCACGTAATTATAAATTGAATAATGGTTATTCCATGAGGAATCTTTCAGATTTTCAATTTTTTTTCTTGTGGGAAATTCACTAAGTTTTCCATCCATATAAGATTTGCCAAAATCCGATAATCGAGTCAGAAGTTATGATTGTTTTAAGTTCCCATCATAAAACAGCACCATATTAGTCAGTGGCACGCCGCGCCGCAAGAGGAAATGGTATTTGGCAATTTCCAGTAGGTGTCTGCGATTATGGCTCATCACTCCAGCACTCAGATTTAGAATTGTCCTTTTTCCAGGGTCTTAGTGCAATTTCCCCTGCGTCACGCCAAAGTTCTAGGTCACGAAGGAAGGGGTAATGTGATGTCTCC
Organism: Capsicum annuum; assembly: GCF_002878395.1. Classification (NCBI taxonomy): domain Eukaryota; kingdom Viridiplantae; phylum Streptophyta; class Magnoliopsida; order Solanales; family Solanaceae; genus Capsicum; species Capsicum annuum. Next base: position 134,852,811 of record NC_061114.1, on the reverse strand, counting down.
ACGTCGCACCATCCCTCATTTTCCCAATTATCAATTTCCAGTGACATGACGCGATAACGTTGTATCATGCCAGGGGCCTAGTTTGGGAAAATTTTACTGAAATTAAATGACGCATCTAGGGTTAAAAGGGTTAACTTCCCATCTCTATTTAAGCCTTTTAACACATGATTCTGACACTCTTCACCCAAAATACACTCTCTTCTCTAAAAAACCTCTCAAGAGCAATCTAGGGTTTTCATAGAAGATCCAATTCCAAGAAAGTTTCTTCGTCAATCTTCATGAAATCATGAACTAAGGTTTGTGTAGTGTTCATTCATCGACTCCTTTCATCCATGTAGCCCAAGAATCTCTTTTATAAGTTTAAGTTTATGGATTTCTTTATGAATTTCATGTTGGGTTTGTTTTATTTATGTTAAGAATAATTGAGTTTAAATCCACGTTGGGTGATCAATTTTATGTGGAATTGATTTGTATAGCTGAATATTCATGTGAACCTATGAATAAACCCTAGGATGATAAAATTAGAGATGAATCATGATGATTAATTATTGTATAGGGCTTTCTACATGTGTTATGCCTTCCATGTGTTTGATTAAATGCCTATATGAAGGACCAATGCCAAACTAGTATGATATCATGAAATCTCCATGTATGTACAAGTTATGACTATCACATGTTTTTATGGAATGCTTTTATAAATATATTATGATTATTATATTAGTTATATGTTCAAGTAAGTGATGCTTGGTCAGTTTCCTTCCATCGAGTCCTGGGGGTACCTGTACCCGAAACATTAGCTGTATACCTAGAGCCATGTCATTTTTCCACGATAGTCTTAGTCAAGCTATAATCCTTAGACTTCAGACAATCTTATGACACAGTAAATCACCATGATCTCATGAACTCAGTAAGTTGTCAGATATCAGTAATATTCCATCAGTCAATGGAAATTTAGTAATTCAAGCCATGGTCAGTTCAGTAAATTATGTTCTATGTCTATTCAAATGGGAGTAGAAATTAGCTCCGAGTAAACCCAAGGATGATAAATCACCAGTTATGTGAGGGTGTGATGCTTAGAAGCAATCCTTACATTCCAAAAGTATATAGCCAGCATAGGTTAAGACATCATAGCCTGCTATATGAGGTTAGATGAGGTGGCTTGGCTTTCCATATGAGGGTTTCCACCATTCTCACTAGAGTTACCTATTATGTTAGGATCACTCACATGTTATCCATACCAATGGCGTTGTATTGACACCCTTCCAATCAGGGCATAGATTTGAACCAATTCATCTATAATGCATTATTTGGGGTATGTCAGTTAGATGACTACCTCCCACAGTCTCAGTAAAAGAACTCAGATACCTCATCAAAATTCAGGGCTGGCAGATACATTTAACTCAGACACAGTACAAAACTCAGATAGTTCTATTAGATTCAGGACTGTCTAATACAATCACTCATGTTATCAGTTATATTCAGATTCAATAATTATGTTATCGCAGTATTAGTGTTAGTTGTTATATCCCATGCATATATTCTTATGCTCATGATAGTTAGTTAGTTATTATTATTGTTCATGCATATGAACCCCATATATTTAGCCTACCTTACGTGAATACCAGTACATTTAAAGTACTAATACATTTGCGCTATGGTGTCTTATACCATAGGTTCAAAGACACGAGCTCCAAATCAGCAATAGATCCTAGTTTCTGCAGTCAGAGTTAGAAGTGAGTGCTCATCATTTGAGGACCTGATTATTCCCTATTATCTCATTAACTAGTTTATTAGTCAGAGTTAGTTGGGGAAATGTCCTATCAACTCCTTACTTAGACAGTTTAGTCAGTTTAAGGCTTTCTAGACTATCATGTTTCAGACATCAGTATTTTCATCTTTGTTTTTTTTTGGTATTTCATACCCCATTTTAATGTTATGTTTTACTTCAGTTATGTGAACCTTATGGACTTTTAGTTCATGTTTTTGAATTATTCAGTATTTTATGCAGTATACAGGTAAAAATATCAGTCATGGATTAACTTGTGGTCCGTTGGGGTCATGAGCACCGTGTAGCATTTTGGTTCAACAAATCGGGGTTTTACAAACTAGTATCAGAGCCTAAGGTTCAACAGAGTCCTAGGAAGTCTGAAAGTCGTATCTAGTAGAGTCTTGTACATCGGTGTGTTGCCCGCCACATTTATGTACAGGAGGCTATAAGATTTTTTAGGAATAGTTAGGAACAATTTCCCCTCTTTCAGTATTCATGTTGTGCTAGTGAGCATAATCTCTGGTCAATAGCTTAGTCTAATTCATTTCTATTTTTCCTCTACAGAACATGCCTCCTAAAAGAAGAAACAAAAATCAATCAGCCCCTTACCCAAAGAACCTTTAAGCGAACATGTTTCTCATGTAGAGTTCCGAGCTGCATTCATTACTCTTACTAATTTAGTTGCTGCTCAAAATGAACGACAAACTATTGTTCTAGCCAATCCAGTGACCAATTCAGCTACAACCAGGATTTAGGATTTCATCCAAATAAATCCTCTATTCTTTATCGGGTCTAAGACAAATGAGGACCCTTAGGAATTCCTAGATCAGGTGCAGAAGGTGACAGATATCATGGGGGTGACTACTATTGAGAGTGATGAGATAGCAGCATATCAGTTGCAAGATGTTACTCATACTTGGTTCAAGCAGTGGAAGAAAGAGAGGGCAGATGATGCAGGGCCCGTTGAGTGAGAGGAGTTTGCATTTCTTTCCTAGATAGATTCTTTCCCCTAGATCATAGGGAAGCTAAGGTGTTCGAATTCATCAGCCTCAGGCAGGGTAATATGACAGTGAAAGAGTATTCTCTTAAGTTTACACAATTAGCCAGATATGTCCCTCATGTGGTTGCAGATAGCAGGGCAAGGATGAGTAAGTTCGTTTCAGGGGTGAATGATAGCATGGTTAATGATATGAATTTATCCAGGCTTATGACTCATGATCAGTATATTGAGGAGAAAAAGATTAAGATGAGGGAGAAGCAAAATAAGAGAGCAAAGACAGGTAAATTCAACTTCTCTCAGCCTAAGTCAGAAGGAGGAAACCGTTCTTAGTTTCATCCTAAATCATCAGTTCCAGCTCTTTCTTCAGCTAGCGATCCAGTTCCTAAGTTTAGAGAGGGTAATAAAGATAGAGAGCTAGGGTCTAAGACCCAGGGCAGTATTAGCAGTGCCTACACCTATTCTCTTTGCCAGACTTATGGCAAGCACCATCATGGTATTTGTAGAGCTGGTAGTGGTATTTATTTTGGATGTGGCAAGCCATGCCACAGAGTTAGAGACTGTTCTCAGCCAGGTCCTCAAGGTCAATAGAATCGCTCCTCAGCTTAGTCTGGTCACCCAAATCAGCAGGGCGCCACGTCTAGTGCTACTACTGGGCAACGCTGAAGTTGTCTTTATGCTCTTCAGTCTCAACAAGATCAGGAAAATTCTCCTGATATAGTTAATGGTATGTTACAGATCTTTCATGTGCATGTTTACTCTTTGCTAGATCTTGGAGCTTCTTTGTCTTTTATTACTTCCTATATAGCAGGCAATTTCAGAAGCAGTACCAAAATCCTAGCAGAGCCCTTTTCAGTCTCTACCATAGTGGGTAAAACCATCATAGCTCGGTAGGATACAGGAATTGCCCAGTTATGATATTTTGGAAAGTCACTTTAGTAGACTTAGTTGAATTAGAGATGACTGCTTTTGATGTCATTCTCGGCATGGATTGGCTTCATTCCTTCTATGCCACAGTCAAATGCAGAAATAGAATTATCCAGTTTCAATTCCCAAATGAACCCGTCCTTGAGTGGAAGGGTAGTGTATCCACTTTTAGGGGTTATCTTATTTCCTACTTTTGGGTAAGGAAAATGATATCTAAAGGATGTGTCTATCATCTTATTTGAGTTAAGGACACTAGTTCTGAAAGTCTTAGCCTTGAATTATTCCCAGTAGTGAATGAATATTCAGATGTCTTTCCCAAAGATCTTCCAGGAATTCCTCCCAAAGGGGAAATAGACTTTGGCATTGATCTTCTTCCAAATACTATCTCTATTCCACCATAAAGAATGGCACCAGTAGAACTTAGAGAACTAAAAGAGCAATATCTCTTAGATAAGGGATTCATCAGACCCAATATTTCCCTGTAGGGTGCACCAGTATTATTCGTGCGCAAGAAAGATGGTTCTCTCAGAATATGCATTGATTATCGTCAACTCAATAAGGTCACGATCAAGAAAAAGTATCATCTTCCCAAAATCGATAACTTGTTTGACCAACTTTAAGGTGCTAGCTATTTCTCTAAGATAGACCTCAGATCCGGCTATTATCATCTCTAAGTTAGAGAAAGTGATGTTTTGAAAATAGCTTTTTGTACTCGATATGGTCACTTTGAATTCATAGTCATGTCATTTGGTCATACTAATATCCCAGCAGCTTTCATGAACTTAATGAACCATGTGTTCAAACAGTACTTGGAAATGTTTATCGTAGTCTTCATAGATGATATTCTGGTCTATTCCCGCAAGGAGCGTGATTATGCAGACCATCTCAGGATAGTACTTCAGACTCTCAGAGATCATTAGCTATTTTCCAAATTCAATAAGTGAGAATTTTGGCTAAGTTCAATAGCATTCCTTGCTCATATCGTATCCGATGATGGCATTAAACTGGACCATCAAAAGACCAAAGCAATAAGAAACTGGACTCCCCCTGTCTCTTCATCATATATAAAGAGTTTCCTAGGTTTGGCCAGCTATTACAAATGGTTTGTTAAGGGATTTTCTTCTATTGCATCCCCTATGTCCAGATTGACTCAGAAGAAAGTCAAGTTTCAGTGGTTTAATCTTTGCAAGAAGAGTTTTTAGGAGTTGAAGACTCGACTCACCTCATCTCTAGTATTAGCTCTTCCAGATGGTCCAGATGGTTTCGTAGTGTATTGTGATGCATCTAGAGTAGGTTTGGGTTGTGTCTTTATGAAGCATTCTAAGGTCATAGCCTACGCCTCCAGACAACTTAATCCTCAAGAGAAGAATTACCCTACTCATGATCTTGAGTTAGCATCCACGGTATTTGGCTTGAAGATTTAGAGGCATTATCTATACGGTGTTCATGTAGATGTGTTCACAGATCATAAGAGTCTTCAATATATCTTTTCTTAGAAAGATCTCAATCTTCTTCAGAGAAGGTAATTAGAAGGTAATCAGAGCTCTTGAAAGATTATAACATGAGTGTCCTCTATCATCCGAGCAAAGCCAACGTAGTTGTCGATGCTCTCTATAGACTATCCAGGGGTAGTGTTTCTCATGTTGAGGACAGTAAGAAGAAGTTACCTCAGGAAGTCCATCAGCTTACCAGACTAGGCGTTCATTTAATTTGTACAGATGAGGGTGATATATGGGTTTAGAGTAGTTCAAAATCATCTTTAGTTTCTGAGGTAAAAGAAAAGCAAGATAGAGATCCCAGCCTTGTCAAGTTGAAAAAGTCAGTTCAAAATTAGAAAGTAGAAGTTTTCTCCCAAGGGGGAGATGGTGTTTTGCATTGTTATGGTCATCTCTGTGTTCCAGGTGTAGACGACTTAAGTCAGCGAATTCTTGTAGAAGCGCATGGTGCACGCTACTCTATTAATATAGGGGTCACAAAGATATATCGCGACTTGTAGGAAATCTATTAGTGGAGTGGGATGAAGAGAGACATTGAAGAGTTTGTGGCTAAGTGCTCTATACGTCAGCAAGTTAAGATAGAGTATCAGAAGCCTAGTGGGTCCATGTAGGAGTTCAGTATTCCTACTTAGAAGTGGGAAGTTGTGAACATAGACTTTGTGATGGGTTTGCCTCGAACTCGTCATCAGCATGATTCAGTCTGGGTCAATGTAGACAGAATGACCAAATCATCTTATTTCCTTCTAGTTCATACCTCTTATTCAGCCGAGTGTTGCGCCAAACTTTACATCAAGGATTTGGTTAGATTGCACGGTGTTTTGCTATCTATTATCTCAGACAGAGGTACCCAATTCACCTTTTATTTTTGTCAAGCATGCCAAAAGGGTCTTGGTACCCAAGTTTATCTTAGTACACCCTTTAATCGTCAGATAGATGGTCAAGCAGAAAGGACCATTTAGACCTTAAAAGATATGCTAAGAGCGTATGCAATTGATTTCAAGGGAATTAGGGATGACCACTTGTCTTTGATTGAATTTACTTACAACAACAGTTATTATTCCAGTATTCGTATGGCTCCATTTAAAGCTATCTATGGTAGGAGATGTAAATTTCCAATTGGTTGGTTCGAAGTTAGTGAGGCCTCAGTTATAGGGCCTGACTTAGTATTCGACTCCTTAGAAAAAGTCTAGTTGATTAGAAAAAGACTCTGGGCTGCTCAGAGCCGACAAAAGTCTTATGCAGATGTTTGTAGAAAAGATCTTGAGTATGATATTGGTGAATATGTCTATCTTAAGATCTCTCCCATGAAGGGAGTGAAGAGATTCGGCAAGAAAGGAAAGCTCTGTCCCCGATATATCGGTCCCTTCAAGATTCACAGTCACTTTGGCAAGGTAACCTATGAGCTTGAATTGCCTTCAGATCTAGCCTCAGTTCATCCAGTCTTTCATGTCTCTTTGCTCAAGAAGTGCACAGGAGACCCATCAGTTGTAGTCCTAATTTAGAGCATTAATGTTCAGAACACTCTCTCTTATGAAGAGATTCCAGTAAAAATCTTAGACTATAAGACTCATAGATTGAGGAACAAAGAAGTCCCTCTTGTTAAGGTTCTTTGGTAAAATTAGTCCGTTGAGGGAGCTACTTGGGAAGCAGAGGAAGACATGAGTACCAAGTATCCTCACCTCTTCTTCGCCAACTCAGATCAAGATTAATGTAATAATTCTCCTTAAGCTTACTCAGTTTCATGTTTAGTGTTCATCACAATCTTGGTATACAGTTTCATGCTCATGTTCCTATTATAAATTTGTTGTCAAGTACCATTTCATACTCAGTCATCCATTAATGAATCAGTTACACATGCATCAGATATGCATGTTCAGTATTATACGTTCATCTTGTTAGTCATGTCAGTCATGAGATCATGTTCTAGTTATTCATGTTCAATATGTACGTCAGTTGTCTTTTCTTCCCTCTCAGTCAGTCTCATTCGAGGACGAATATTCTCAAGGGGGAAATATTATAATACTCCATATTTTTTCCTAGCTAATTTCATCTCAAGAATGTTTAGTATTAGCTTTAAATTGAATGATAGTTTTTCTATGAGGAGTCTTCAAGATTTTCAATTTTGTCATGTGGGAAATTCAATAAGTTTTCCATCGATCTAAGATTCGCCCAAATCCAATAACCGAGTTAGAAGTTATGATTATTTTAAGTTCCCATCGAAAATTGGAACCATATTAGTCAATGGCGCACTGCACCACAAGAGGGAATGGCATTTGGAAATTTCCAATAGGTGTCCACGATTATGGCCCATCGCACCAGCACTCAAATTCAGAATTGTTTTTTTTCCAGTGTCTCAGCACGATTTCCCCCATTTCGAGCCAAAGTTCCAGGTCACGATGGAAGGGGTAATGCGATGGCTCCGTATCGCGCCATCCCTTAATTTCCCAATTGTCAATTTCCAGTTACACATTGTGATAACGTCGTGTCACTCCATGGGCCCCGTTCGGGAAAAATTTACAGAAATTAAATGACGTGTCTAGGGTTAAAAGGGTTAACTTTCCACCCCTATTTAATCCCTTTAACATGCGATTCAGACACTCTTCACCCAAAATACACTCTCTTCTCTCAAAAACCTCTCAAAAACAAACTAGGTTTTTGATAGAAGATTCAATTCCAAGAAAGTTTCTCCATCAATTTTCATAAAATCACGAACTAAGGTATGCGTAGTGTTCATTCATGGACTCCTTTCATCCATGAAGCCCAAGAATCTCTTTTCTAAGTTTAAATTTATGGATTTTTTATGAATTTTATGTTGGGCTTGTTTTTTTTATGTTAAAAATGATCAATTGAATTTAAATCAACGTTAGGTGATCAATTTTATGTGGAATCGATTTGTATAGATGTATATTCATGTGAACCTATGAATAAACCCTAGGATGAAGAAATTAGAGATGAATCATGATGATTAATTATTGTATAACGTTATCTACATGTTCTATTCCTACCCTGTGTTTGATTAAATGCCTAGATGAAGGAACAATGCCCAACTAGTATGATATCATGAAATCCCCATGTATGTTCAAGTTATGCATATCACATGGTTTGATGGAATGCTTCTATAAATATATTATGGATTATGATGTTAGTTATATGTTCAAGTAAGTTATGCTTGGTTAGTTTCCTTCCATCGAGTCCTGGGAGTACCTGTACCCGAAATATTAGTTGTGTGCCTAGAGCCATGACATGTTTCCACGATACTTAGACTTCAGATAGTCTTATGACTCAGGAAATCTCAATGATCACATGAACTCAGTCAGTTGTCAGGTATCAATAATGTTCCATCAGTCAACAGAAATTCAGTAATTTAGTCCATGTTCAGTTCAGTAAATTATGTTCAGTGGCTATTCAGATGGGAGTAGAAATTAGCACCGAGTGAACCCAAGGATTAGAACTCACCTGTTATGTGAGGGTATGATTCTTAAAAGTAATCCTTTTGATCCAAAACTATGTAGCCACCATAGGTTGAGACATCATAGCCTTCTATATGAGGGTAGATGAGGTGGCTTGGCCTGCTATATGAGGGTTCCCACCGTTCTCATTGAAGTTACCTATTGTATTAGGGTCATTTACATGTTGTCCTTACCAGTGGGGCGGTATTGATATCCTTCCAATAATGGCATAGATTGGACCCCAATTCAGCTATAATGCATCATTTGGGGAATGTCGGTTAGATGACTACCTCCCACAGTCTCACTATCAGTCTCAGTAAAAGAACTCAGATAGTTCTTTAGAATTTAGGGCTGTCAGATACAGTCAACTCAGACACAGTACAGAACTCAGATAGTTCTATCATATTTAGGACTGTCAGATACAGTCACTCATGTTATCAGTTATATTCAGATTCAGTAATCATGTTATCACAGTATTAGTGTCAGTTGTTATGTCCCATACATGTACTCTTATGCTCATGATAGTTAGTCAGTTATTATTATTATTCATTCATATGAACCCCATGCATCCAGTCTACCTCACATGCATACCAATACATTCAAAGTACTGACGCATTTGCGCTATGGTGTCTTATACCGTAGGTTTAGAGACACGAGCTCCAGATCAGCAATAGATTCCAGTTTCAACAGTAAGAGTTAGAAGTGGGTCCTCATCATTCGAGGACTTGATTATTCCCTATTATTTTATTAACTAGTTTATTAGTTGGATTTTGTTGGGGACATGTCTTATCAACTCCTTACTCAGACAGTTCAGTCAGTTATAGGATTTCTAGACTATCATGTTTCAGACTTCAGTATTTTTGTTTTTTTGGTATTTTATACCCCATTTTGATGCTATGTTTTACTTCAGTTATGTGAACCTGATGGCCTTTCAGTTCATATTTCTGCATTATTCAATATTTTATGCAGTATACAGGTACATATATCAGTCATGGGTTTGCTTGTGGTCCTTCGGGGTCATGAGCACCATGTAGCGTTCCGGTTTAGTAAATCGGGGTGTTACACTCATGATTTTGGCTTTTCATTAACTTATTTTTGAATCATTGCCAAGCCTCATATAATGGTTTGCCATTAAGTTGGTGAAAATTGATGATTTCATCCCTTAATTGTATTACCCAAGAAGGAGGAAAGTACCTATCTAAGAATGCTTTCATGATTTCAACCTATGAAGTGAATGAGCACACATGTAAAGACTGCAACCGTAAGAATGCTTTTCTCGTTAGTGAGAATGTGAAAAGATGCAAATTGTTTGACTCTTGAGATATGTGGGCTATGTCAACTGGAGAACGTATATCAATGATATTCAAGTATAGATTGGCATTCTCATGTTCCTGACCTCCAAACAACCATTTAATTTGAAACAGATAAAGTATCATGCTATTAATTTGAAATACTCTATTTCCTTTTTCCAATTCAATACGAATAGCACTAGCTCCACCCTTATCTCTAAGGTGATCCTCATCCTCGAAATGCACATCAAAACTATTACATTACTACCATGTTGGATCATAGTATTATGTATTTTATTACACTTACATAAGAAAGAACAAAAACACCAAACAGACAATAAATAATGTAAAATAAAATACTACGGCTAACCTAAAGTGACCAAAAACACTAGAAGAATGAAAATTATCTTTCACTCCCCGACTACAACGCCATTTTTCAATAATGCTCAAATTAAAATCTTGAATAGGTGTAGCTGACATTGCCAATATATAGTTTACCCAAAAAATGAGTTGTGGTCAAACCACAAGGAGTGATAACATAAAATTTAAGGATTTAAAGGTTTATAAGTCAACTAGGAGTTAACCCTAATGTTTGTAAAACAACATAAATGTAAAATGGGGGATTTGTTGGAGTGTTTCTAAAGTAATAATTTTCTTGCTTTTAGAATACTATCTTGAGGCTGAAATACTTAGCGTGTAATGAATTGAGAGTGAACCGTGGGTTTATACCATTCTATGTGTAAAATCATGCATAGGTAATTGAGAATTTATCCAAATTTAGCTAGGAGTTATGGGTAGGCAAGATTGAGAGGTATTAGTATCAATATTTCAATAAAAGACCAAATTTCACAAATGGGTTCTTTTGAACACCACTTAAGTGTAATAATTTCACCAATCTATACCCTCACTTCACATCCTTATGTCTAAGCAATGTTATGAAATGAAATAGTTCAAGTTATTTTTTACATTTATTCCTCACCCATACCCCCTCTTTCAAGGATGATATGGGTTCAGAAGTAATTGGGGTTCACAACACTATTCTTAGTTAACTAATGGGAAAATGCAAAATCCATAATAAATAGTTAATTAGGAAAATAAATAAACAATACTCATGAACTAATCACAACCAATTCAAGCATAGGTCCAAGAATGAAAACTTAACTACTCATAAAGAGAGAAAGTAAAGATATACCAAATTTTTCATTAGATTGTTACATAAAAAATAAAGGGAATAAAAATACAAGCTTTGATTTTAAATAAATCTCCAATAAAAAGAACTAATACTTCACTTAAGTATCACTTTAATGTGTTCTTTCCTCTAGAGTATTATAATAATGTTCAAAGATAATGAAATTAAGATGGAAACCCATATTTAAGCCTTAATTATACGTTTTCCAAAAATTATAAAAATGCCACCTTGCTCTTGCTCTGATTGAGCAGATCCAAATAGATGGTAATAAGATCCAAAGTAGATTAAAAGTAGATCCATATTATATTGAGCGCTGATGAGGTTGATTTTTGCCATTTTGGCAACCCTCTTGTGTGGGTGGCCTCCTAACAAACCCATGTGATCATTAGTTATCTTTTACTCCATTTTTGACATCAAATTGACTTGAATGACTTGCTCATCTTCTCTTTTCAATCTTACACCTACACAAATGAGGATTAAGAATGAGATTAAAATTTAGTCAATGGCAAAGCATGTGAGTTTAAGATTAAAGGGTGCTAGTAAATCGTCAAATTAATGACTTATCGCTGGTGCACCAGAAAATGTAGGCAAATTCAATCTCAAAAATCTACCTAACATCTATTACTCCTCAACAATCATAGAAGGTTGGGACACTTTCCTTTAAGTAACAACCGATATTGGAGGAAGCTCAACTATGGGAGTCACAACTATAGGTTACGCCTCTGACTCAATACCATTCTGATGCACAGACTGTGCACCATCAAGTAATATATCACCAACTAATCAAAAGATATGAACCTATGCATCCCTAAGCACTAAAAAAAAAAACACCCTAGTAGAGCCTGGGTTGGTCCCTAGCCTATCGTTGGCTGGGGCAGAAGAATATCTGGCTCGATAACAAGAATAGGGCATGGTGAAAGACCTTATCCTGGCACTTAGTTGGGGAAACACCTCTAGGCTATCCACGACCTACAGTTTATCCATAAACAACAACAGTATCCCTAGGCACGAACTCGAGATTCTCATCTCGTGTAATAGAAGCATGTGTCCTAGCCATCTACAAAAGATTGAAACCAAAGGAATTCTATAAAACCAACTCAGGCACTTAGCGTTAATTAAGAAAAAGTATTGAAGAACTCCTAAGAATGTCCTATAAACTCCCGAGAAAAAGAAGAGGACGTCGTCATTCAGATTTGCAGGACTATACAAGGCACTTGCTCTTGTACCAACAATACTGGCGAACCCTAGTCTCTTATACCAATTTATCATGACTTAATTTATCAGTCATGATGGCACCTACTTTTTCTAGCTAGCACGTAAGCAAAACCATAAATCAGAGCTATTTAAGCAATGGGCTAATTTGGTAAAAATGTCATAAAACCCCAAATAACAATTAAGGACTTGTTATAATAACAATAATAATAAGGAAGTAATAATAGTCTAAACGATACATGAAACATTAACAACCATATTACAACCTAGTAGTCTCACTATAAGAAAAACCATAAATAAGAGTTATTTAAGCAATGGACTAATTTGGTAAAAATGGCATAAAGCCCAAAATAACAATTAAAGATGTATTATAATAATAATAATAATAATAATAATAATAATAATAATAATAATAATAATAAGGTAGTAATAATAGTCTAAAAGATACGTAAAACATCAAAAACCATACCACAACCTAGTAGTCTCACTACAAGAGCTACCAGAAAAGGAACATAAGAAATGAAATAGTAAAATACAAATGTATCTTGAATATTAAAAGACTAGACATAGCTAATAGAAGGAAAAAGTGGAAAATATGACTCTGAGAGCTGGCGCTATCTCTGAAATCAACTCAACACAATTGTCATTTTAATAGAAGATGATAATACTCGAACTTGCACCAAAAAAGGTATAAAAGTGTAGTATGAGTACCAAAACCTAGGTACTTAGTAGGAATCATTGGTTGATAGAGCTAAATCATGATATAAATAGATAAAATGCAAGATAAATAAGATAAGTAAAAGTAAAAGACACAAACATAGAAATAAGCTCCAACACTATAAATAAAAAATTGAAACAAGCATACTATGAAAAAAAATATAATTAATACTACATGACTGGACCCTATAAGCTAGTAAGTGCAGAAAAGTAAATAACCAATACAGTCCTCTATAAGCTCGGAGGATGCAATCAATGGAAAGTAAACAACCTAAGCTCCATAAACTTACAAAACAACAAGAATAACAATGAATCCATCTATGCCATTTCATATCATAGAACTTTCAATGTCAGGCTCAAATTGGGACACAATATTATTATTAACATTAGCATTATTTGGCAGACTTGAATCAAAACTCATGCCATCCTTATCAATATCAACCATTAGACTTGAATTAGAACTCAATATTAATAAACCATCGAGTTTTGCCTGAAATTATCCTAGACTCTCAAATACCAAACTAACATAAATGACATATATCCAATCTCATCAAATACCAAAATAGGTAATTAAAAGGGTACAACTTGCTTATAGAAGTTTACAAAAGCTTACACAAATCATGACCTAAGCTGGGCCAGAGGGGCGAACGTCTAACCCCTAAATCTGTACTAAGGAAAATTCTAACCCATACTAGGATAAGATATATTAATTCACTTTTGGACGATAATTAATCCATAATTATCTCTAAGATACAAATTCTACCTAAATATGTGTAACTAAGTCAATTCCGTCTAAATTACAGTTTCCTAATAGGCTAAACATTCCAAATAATACTAATTATATCAATCATACTTCCAAACGATAAATATCATCTCATATCTAGCATCATAATTATACTTTGAATTAGCTAAATCTATGAAGAAGGTAAGCCTACCCTTCCTGGATGCTGAAGAAAAGCCTAAAAAAATCTACTAAGCAAATGATTTCCCCTTCTGGGAAGTGTCCTAAGGTGGTAGACTATCAAAGTTACAATCTACTTATCAAAATGAGAACTATGATGACCATATTTCACTTTTGTGCATCGGTTCCAAAATCACATAAAAATCCCATATGGGGCTTACGTACAAAAATGCACTTTCAAAACTGACAATACGTCTATCTATGCTCAAGGAAGATTTACCCTTAAGGGTTGGCAACTTTTGATCTCTAGTGCTGATAAAATCAACCCACCAATATTCTACAGATTTTGGAAAAATATAAAGGATTTATCATGAAATTGATGGAAGCTTGCCACAAATTAAGAGAAGAAACATGTTACTTGAGCTTACAAACACTCCAAAATCACCGACTAATACTTCTTCCAAATTTTTGCACTTTACAGAGTTCTACACTCTTGAAAATGGGTGAACAGTGTGAGAAAATGCAAAAAATAAGTGGAAACCTAGATAATGACCTGGAGGGTCATTATAGTCTTCTAAAAAGTAAAACAGACTATTATGCCCAATTCAATTCTAGACACTCGATTTTACTACTTAATCACATATTAGCCATTGTTCAATTTCATACATGCATGATCATCGGGTTTTTTTGACAGTACGGTTTGATTATGGGCAAGATTTTATTGCATATTATAGCATTTTTTTGCATTTGTTCACTTTCAAACTTGGTTTAAATTTATACTGCTTTTTATTTGCATCTACCATAATTATAGGTACAGTTGGGTTTATTTATTATTGTTTGTACCTTTGGGGATTATGGGGGTCCGATTAGAATATAGTTAGATGCTTACTTTATGCTTTTCAAGTTATTCACTCATATTTCTCAGAATTGTCGAACTCTAGCCTACTACCCTATTTCTAACCCCCTCTTTTCTTACCTCTAGCATATATATGCACTTTATTATAATTTTATCTTATTTGAGCTCACTCAATCTAAATGCCTGCAAAGTACCACTTGTTTTGGTACTCATACTACACTCATCCATCTTTTTTCCCTTATGCAGATTCTAGTACGAGTCATTATCACTGATATCAACCTCATGCAGAGTTGTTGACCTAGCAACCCTGAATTACTTAACTAATATCCTAACTACTCTTTAAATGTTTATGGAACTGAACCCAAGGATTCTAGATGTACATAGGTGTTAAGATCAATTTCTTAGTGTGAGAAGATCTCTGGATATGAATTAAGGTCATAAGGAACCTCTAACTCAAAGTTAAGTTGAAATCTTCTTTGCCGATTGACTTTTCGTATAAGATTTTACTAGAATAATCTTCCAACGAGCATAAATCTTAAAATATGAGTTTTTTATAGCTCAACACCTATTAAATTAAAGGTCTTTGAGTCTTTCTTCCAAATCCACTCAGCGTTCTTCAATCCAATATGGGAATAAAATGTTATGACTATTTTACCACAAGGTGTCAGTCTACTAATGCTTTAAGGAGTAGTATTTAGAACTGAGCGAACTAGGGTCCTAGATAACCTAAGTTTTAGAACTACATGCCACTGTAGGATTATATTTTCACAGTAATGTCATGTTGATCATTGCCAAAATGGCTTATTTAGTTGATCCACATATAGATAGATAGGTCGTATAACTTGGAAAAGTATGGGCTATGCATTCCATTTGGGTTACACAGTGAACATTATTAGCTCAAGTCATGTATGTTGGTTATAAGAAACTCCCAGGTAAAATTTTTTCCTTTACTTTGATTACCTTTCAATATGAACATCTTATGTAATTATATAGTATGATTTTAGATATGTATTTCTCAGAAAGTTCTATTAAGATTTTGTTAAACTTATTTTTGGTCATTTAATATTTTTCCTACATACTCAGTACATTCAGACGTACCAATTTCATAATCTTTTCTACTATTTTTCAAGTTATATTGGATACTGGTTACAAAGCTTAGTGATATGATGGGAGATTAATTTGAGCTTTTGCCGATCAGAGCTGACCTATCTCATCCTATTCTGGATTAGTATTACTTTGTACTTTTAGAGACTATTTAGTATATATAGAACTTATTTATTCCTCCTTATGCTATAATGTATCTTGTGTTTATACAAGATGGAATATGCGGAATCTAATAAGAAACCTTAAATCTATGAACATAAAATTAAAGCTAGAAGATCGACACAAAATAAAATAAAATAAAAAAAATGGCTATATCATAACCAATACCCTCAAATACAAATTCCAAAAAGTACCAATTAATCTTTAAAAGCAAGACAAATAAGGATTTTATAGGAAACTGAGGCTATATGAAAACCAAGACCTCATACAAAGAAATTCTAACAAGCCTTTATACTATTGAGACACCCTTAAGATAAATGATGTCCTCCAGTAAGCAATCCCATCAACATTCTATAGCAACATATGTCATAGACTTAACTCTCACAAATGTTCCAATCATTAAAATATCAATAATCAATATACTCTATCTAAAAATGAGGTAACTTCACTATTTATAGCTTATACTACTAATTACAAAAATATCCTTATGAAATATGAGTCTTCTAAGCATGAGGCTTGTATTTAAAAAATGTCCACTTTATATCCATAGCCTCTTTTTTTCTTTTATTCATTGTACTTCCATTTTAGCATGTTCTCTAGCTTTAATTCTTCATTCCATGATACTGATGAAGCTCGGGTTGCATCAATGTCCCTTTTTTAAAAAGAATTAATATTTGAATCCAAACCTCGCAAAACCATAGGTATAAAATCCTCAATAAGATCCTCATGGAATGGGGGTTAGTTTTAGAAATAACAAGTCTATCCCCATGCCAAGGGTGCACATATTTAAAATACAACCAAGAATTAAAATGATTCAAAAAGGGTTTGCAACCTAAAATAACAAGAGATACATTGCTACATAGAATACATTGAAAAAGGGGTCAATCAAAAGAACCATCGTGTTTAGGCAACCATATATGTTGTTCCTCACGGGTTCTACATTCAGGTAATCACAAATCCCTATTTAAGTTAGGTAACACAAGACAGTCCACATAAGTTGACAAAAATAGCTTAGTCAAGCCCAAAAGATTATGTAATAACACCAAGTAATAATCACATGATAAAGACATATTACTTCTATATTTAACACCATGCAAGCCAATAACCTCATGCATACAAAGCTTGCCTTTATGACCAAGCATCACATCCTTATGGCTATTATTACCCTGGTGGTTACTCCTATCAACATATGATACACTTTCCACACAAACATGAGTATCATCATATGTAAATAGATAGTAAAAAAAGGTTTCTCATAAAACAAATTCATCCATGGTGTCCTCAAATGTAAGATCACTAGAAGAATCAATAATATAAAGCATATTCTTAAGAATTGGAAAACTCAAAGAAGCAGTAGAATTGATGTACACACGTCACCTTCCTTCTCAACATTCCATAATGGGTTATCATATAAAGTATATCCCTCACAAAGATCTAACTTACGATCACCACTCATAACAATAGGCACCAATCTAGGAGTAATCTTATCATCATCAAAAAACACATTTTACTTAAAGATAGAAGAATCAAGGAAACATGGGAAATTAAAACATATGATTTAATTCTCAAAAAGACAAATGTCATCTTTTAAGGATGTTTCAATTACATCACTTTTATGAGAAAAACAAGCAATATGATCTTCAACAACATATAAAATCAAAGAATCACTCCTTTGCAAATGACTAACATCATCAATGGCATCATTAATTTAAGTCTAATTAATCAAATTACAAGATCCCATAATTATCAAGTAAACTCATCCTAGAAGACTTATCATTTCAAAAAAGAAAATGATTTATGCATGATTTATGTAAATTTTTTTAGGATGAGCCATTCTTATTTTGGGTCTGTGTGGATGGTATGATTTGGAGGTGTATTCCCAAAGTTGAGATGATACAAATTCTTGAGGAATATCACTCGTCTCTAATTGGGGGTAACCATATTAAGACTAGCATGGGGCAAAAGATCTTACACTATGGTTATTTTTGCCGACTATTTATAAAGATGCACAAGACTATGCTTGTGTCTGTGACCAATATCGGCATCAATAAAATACCTCGTCGAAGAATTGGCTCTCCATGACACCTATTCTTGATCTTGAGTTATTTGATGTGTGGGGAATTGATTTCATGTGACCGTTTGGAAGTTCTTACGATATGATGTATATATTGGTGGCAGTTGACTCTATTTCTAAATGGGTGGAAACAGATGCGCTTCCTAATAATGTGGGTCGCAGTTTCACGACATTTTTTAAGAACATATTCTTGAGGTTTAGAACTCCACATGCTATCATTAGTGTTGATTGGTCGCATTTTTTTAATCATCTATTTAAGGCCATGCTTGAAAAATATGATGTGAAACATAAGGTGGCAAGACCTTACCATCCACAAACAAGTGGGCAGGTTGAGGTCTCTAATCATAATATCAAGCCCATAATGGAGAAGAATGTGAATTCCAATCCAAATGATTGGTCAAGAAATCTAGATGATGCACTTTGGGATTACCAGGTAGCTTTTAAAACCCCCCGCAACATTAATACAAGTGTTGATTGGGAGGCAACCCCATACTTTACCGCACAATTTGTTTTTGTTTTGTAGGTTTAAGGGGAAAAATACTAGAACATGGTAAAAATTGAAAATTCATACAACCAGGTAAGTGGACCAATGACCCTACTTACGGGGGTCGTAGGTCCAACGTCCGATTGGTAAAAGGTTTGAAAGGGTAAAAAAAATTATACCAATCTTCGGTCTCAGAAGTTGTACTTATAAACGCACTTAAGGGGGTTATAAGTACAACCTACGACCCTATATATGAGGATCATAGAAATCGAACTTAAAAAGGGGTTAGGTTCCATTTATGGGGCTTGTTAATGACCCCTTAAGTGGGTCAAAAACTTTTTGGCCCAGATATGCAAATCCAAGTCAGACCTATATAGTTCCAACCCAAACTGGCATACCACTTACCTTATAACTATAAACCCAACTCATTAATTCCCTACTTCATTAAAATTCAATCTTCCCACATAATTTCAAAATCTCCACCTTCCTTCTTCCACTATAAAGTTAAAACCCAACTTCTTCTCTCCTCACTTGCATGCATATTCATCAAAAAGTAAGGCTATTTTCACTTTATTCATCATCTACTTCCAAGACTCTTCGAATCAGGGTAACAATTTAGGCTCCAACCTTAGTAAAATCATGTTCTTTAAACATTAAACTTGAGATATTACTTGGTATATCCCTGAATTTGCTCAAGTTTCATATATCTTGAAAATTATGGAGCTTAAACTAGGTGATAATAAAAGTGTTGCATGATTATTATTTGGGAAACCTATGATCACGTAAATACATGGAAGTATATTTTGAGTAATGAGGTGAAAACCCAAAATACTTGTGTACTACTTGTGAAATATGATTTGTTGCACGTTGTAGTGTATGAAATCGGGCTAAAAATAAAAATATACACTGTGTGGGATGGAATCATTGGAGGAAAAATTAAGTTACTGTCAGAAGGGTACGCTCAAAAACACTTACGGGCCTCACAAGTTGAATCTACAAGGGCATAAGTAGCCTTTTAAGTGTTAGAATTAAAGCCCTAAAACTTCAAGGCTTTGTCTTGTACTTATGAGTTTACCTACGACCCCCGTAAATTCAACCTATGGCCCGTAGGTAGGGGTCATAGGAATCCCCTGACCTGGGTCATCAATTTTTCTAAAATATTTTGTTTCTTTATTGTACTTAGGCATTAACAACTACTTTTTTAGGTATTATGGCAGCAAAAGCTATACAAAAGAAGGGATTTCAGTCTAGGCTTTGTGATGAGTCTCTGGAGCGGAGTGGCTCCATAAAGGAGTACCCCTTGAGCCAGCATAGCACCCTGTGCACCTAACGAAAGACTTAGGGTCGATCACATAGATAGGGTACAATTGCCAATTTATATGGAGTTAGTTACTCAGTCCACAATATCACAACCTCCATAGGCCCTTTAGCACCATAGGAAGGAACAACCTACACTAGTTACATTCATTCAGACTGGACTCTGAATTAAAAACCCGATCCAGTAACCACCATACTCTTCCTAGTGTCATAGCCTAATTTATGAGTCATGATGGAACCTACTAAATCCCGCTAGTAGGTAAGCCAAACCGAAACCTAGAGATAAATGCAATGGCTTAACTTGGTAGGAAATGCATATCATAAGAATAATTCAAGAATACAACTTAGAAATAGGTAAAGCATTTGGCATAGATAAAAATATTCAGTACAAAATATCATCTCACGACTTACTAAAGTCAGTACTAAAGCATGTAATATTGTTCGTAAAACACAAAATATCCAGAATAGTCAAAAACATCTATCTATAAATAAAAGACTGAATAAAGGGAGATTAGTGGATAAACGAGGTCAACAACATATCCACTAATCACCCTTTACTAAGTAACCATCATTTCTCAACTAACATCATTTTTTAACTAATCATCCTTTACCAACTAATCCTTGTTTATGAACTAGTCATTATTAGTCACTTAAACAATATCCACTACAAATCTTGTTTCTGCCTAATCAACAATTATCATTAATCGCCATAAATCTACTAATTATCATTTTCCCACTTTCAAGCTATATCCGGCATCCCTAATATCAACATCATACCAAACTTGTATATGCACATATACATATATATATATATATATATATATATATATATATATATATATTTATAAGCAAATCATATCATAAAAATAGCCAGACTTGGTCCGGTAGATATAAATATAGTTACATCACCATAATCATCCTCCGACCTTATTGGGTATCAAGGTATCATCATACTCATCCTACAGAATTAAATCGTGTATAATATTCTTCCAAAATTGAACCCTGTATAATCAACATCATCATAATCCTCGAAAATTAAACCGAGTATAATCAACATAAGCATTATCATCCTCCGAAATTAAACTAGGTAAAATCATCATTGTCATCTTCCAGAATCGAACTGGGTATAATCAATAAAATACGTGTTAATGAAGTCAAGCATCATGATTTCTAACATAATTAATAGAATAACCTCCCCTATAAAGGATAAGCATGGCTTCTAGGACAATTAAAAGCACAATTGCTTACATCATCAATAAGAGTATTTTCTAGCATGATTACTAGCATAATTGTTTAGCATGATCAAAATCATAAGTAATAGAATAGGTAATATCATATCAATAGAATGGTCAAAGTCTTATCATTGGTATACTAGATAGATTATACATAGCATAACCCATAACTTATCACCACATGATCAATATCTCATCATTAAATTATCATCAATCTAATCCATTAGTTCATGAGCATTACTTCTAATGCCATCATCACCATAATCATCAAGTAAAAAGGTTCCTCAATGTTTCCTCAAGGGGCATCATCTAGGTATTCAACAAGCATATAGGTGTTTGAAAAGAACTAATCTTCAATCTCAACTTATGTCTGGTCAAAGAGGCCACTTCTAAATCCCCAAAATATACTCTAAGGCAAGTTCTACCCAGGACTTGGCTAAGGTATCTAAATCAACTTTTAAATGTTTAACAATCCACAATATTCCTAGGGTAGAAATTCTTCCCAAGCACGATAACTAAATCAACATAGCAACTAAGGCAACCTCCATTAGTGTAAGAAATGAAGGCCAATATTACCTTAAGCATAAGTGTCTATCTCATTTTGACCTAACTTGAGTGATCTAAGGATTCTTATGCTAAACATGAGAAATGAAGCCCAATTCACCTAAGGCATAAGGAAACAATTCAAGTCTCAATTGGACAATTTCAAGTTAGCCTAAATGTTCCAACTAACACAAGTCTTATATTAAATCAATCCAACACCTAAGACCCATCCTAAATCCAACACAACATCAGAAACATTCTCTAAAGTAGCTCAATCTAACAAGGGATAAACCTAGCCTACCTTGATGATAAAGAAAGCTCAACGATCCACTAAAACACTATCCCTCCCTTTCAAAAATCACCCTCAAGATTCAAAGCTACCATAAGCACATCTGGTCATCAATAAGAGAGTAATGATACCCATACTGCACCATAGTGCTTTCGGTTAAAAAATCACATAAAAAACCATGTGTTTCCCACTTATGGAAAGTGCACTTTTGAAACCCACTCAACAGTCTTACATGCTCAAAGAATCATTACCCTCAAGAATATGTGAAATCGAAGCTAAATAAGGGCTACAATCAAGTACTTAAGGTTTTGGTGTTTTGAGAAAAACATTGAAAAATATACCATGAATTTAGAGGAATCTTACCTCAAATCTAAAAGATAATTGCAAAAATATGTGTTAATCAAGCTTCCCAATCACCCACATGCTTCACTCGCACTTTACCTCACTATTTAAGGGTTTAGCTTTAAAGAAATGTGTGGAGAATGGCTAATTTTGCGACATAAGGGTCTATTTATACCCATACCAGGTCCTTGAGTCCCCTTTTTGTGACCCGAAACCCGTGATTGCAAAATCTTGTTGACTGCACAATGTGTTGTGATTGTAACACCTATTCCATGATTAGACCAATTTTCCTACTAAATGTACCGCGATCGTTCCCCTTGGATTGCGATAGCAGGTGCACCAGATGACAACTAAAACTTAGATAATCTTCCAATTTTCTACCAAGCCCTTGAGATTCACCCCGAATTCCATATACCAAACAAACTATGTAAGCATACCACATTCGATATTCCAAAATTAATGGAGAAGTTGAAATTTCCTTCCAAGGATGTTTTGACCAAATATGGGTCCCTAACCTATATTCATTTACATAACTTTCTGATCAATAAGTCAAGATAAGCTCGGGTGCCTTGGTACTAGAATCAAAGGTCCACCTTGCCTTAAACCGACATTACAGAGCATTTGGCTTAGCTAGACTTTGCATATGAGATTGTTTTACTGATGTTTTCACCCGATGACCATTTGGAACTAGCAAACACTTAAAAATAGAGAATTATCTCTCAAAACCAATCAAACTGCCCAATAATCGAACTGTCTATTCTAGCAAGTCATAAATGACTTGGGGAAGCTACGTAAAAGATCTAACATGTAAAATAAGCAAAAATATGGAAAATGACCTGAATGGTCATTACAATATCCGCTACTAAAGGAACTTTCATCCGTGAAAATTAACAATTAGGATATAACTAAAGTATTAAATAGGTGAGGATACTATATCTGCATCTCACTCTCGATCTCCCAAATATCCTCCTTTACTGGGCAGTGTCTCCACTAAAACTTAACAAAAGAAATTCTCTAGTGCGCAATCATCTACCATCACTAGCCAATATGAGCATTGGATTCTCCATAAAGGAAAAATATTTGTCCCACTGGACTGTCCCATCTAAGAACACGAGATGGATTAGGAATATATCACCGCAAAATGGAAACATGGAAAACTGGATGAATAATGGAAAAATATGGAGGTAGAGCTAACTAATAAGCCACCTCACTAACTTTGTAAAGAATCTCAAAATGTCCAATATTTCTAGGGATGATCTTTCC
Source organism: Capsicum annuum (assembly GCF_002878395.1). Lineage (NCBI taxonomy): Eukaryota > Viridiplantae > Streptophyta > Magnoliopsida > Solanales > Solanaceae > Capsicum > Capsicum annuum. The sequence continues at coordinate 134,829,203 of NC_061114.1, read as the reverse complement.
CTTTCTTCCGAACCTCATCACACCCTTCTACGATCACGATGTAGGAATACACAAACAGTAACTCCAAATCCCAAGTTACAAAGCCTATGGTCTGCATAGACCTCCTGCCTACTCTGAGTCTCTCTCAACCTATCTTGAATTATCTTGACTATATAGCCAACGACTCCTAAAGTAAATCAGTACCACAAGGCCTAACCTAAGAAGTCTCAAACCATCCAATTGGAGAAATACATTTCCTACCATATAATTCCTCAGAAGGTGCCATCTCAATGCTAGAATAATAGATGCTATTATATGCTAACTCTACCAAGGGTAAGTTCTACTCCCACTAGCCTCCAAAAACTATAACACAGGCTTAGAGCATTTCCTCAAAAACCTGAATAGTCCGCTCTAACTGACCTTCTCTTTGGATGAAAGGTCGTACTATGATCCACCTAAGTGCCAACTCTTCCTGAAAAGATCTCCAAAATCTAGAAGTGAACATTGCACCACGGTTTTAAATAATATAAATGGGCATACCATGCAAACGAATGGTCTCCAAAACATAGCTTTGGGCTAACCTCTCAGAACTGAAGGACATCTGAATAGAAATAAAATGTGTTGACTTGGAAAAATAATCCATAATGACCCAAATACCATTAGAACCATGGAAAGTATGAGGAAAACCACTAACAAAATTCATGGTAATCCGCTCCCATTTCCATACAAGAATGGGTAACCTCTGAGTTAATCCACTAGGTTACTAATGTTCGGCCTTTACCTGCGGATAATTTAGGCAACAAAAAACAAAATTTGCTGCATCTTTCTTCATACCACTCCATTAATAATGTTTTCTAAAATATTTGTACATCTTTGCTATGTTGGCATGAATGTAATATCTAGAACTTTGAGCTCCATTCAAAATCAACTGAATTTAGTCATTGATCCTCAAAACCCAAATATGGCCAAAATCTCAAAACACCCTTAGAATCTATAGTGATCATCTCATAATCACCACTTAATACCTGGTCATGAAGGAAACGAAGTTCATAATCCTCATAGTAACAATCTTGAATCTGATCAAATAGTGAAGACCTTACCTCAATACTATCAAAAATCCTTTTTTGGTCTCAAATATCAAGGCAAACTATTAAGTTGACTAAGCACTTAATGTCCCATTCCAACGGCCTCTAAGAAACCTAAATAAAAGTTAATCCACCCATGCTCACATCATTCTGACTCAAGGCATCTTCTACCACATTTACATTACCTGGATAATACAACGACAACAACAACAAACCTAGTATATTCCCACATAGTGTGGTCTTGGGAGGGTAGAATGTAACAGTCTATATTGCTACCTTCGAATAAGTAGAGAGGCTATTTAAGATAGACCCCCGACTTAGGACACGATGAAAGTAAACAAAGTTGTCATAGAATATGAAACACGATATAATAAAAGAGATATGACACTCACAAGGAAATACTATATACTAACAAACCAAAGGCACACACCATCCCCCCAACCCTCTAACTAGATACTCCAACCTATGTAAAAAGCCCTATGACTACTTGTCAAGCTACCCCCAAAGGACTCTTAACTACTGAGTACTACTCATCCATACACACTAGCCCTCAATCCTAATATGCCTCCTCCATATCTTTATTTCTTGGGTCATGTCCTTAATAAGGTGTAACTGCTCTATGTTACATTTAATCACCTCTCTCTAGTATTTCTTTGGCCTACCCCTACCTTACCTGAAACCATCTAAGGCCAATCTCTCATACCTATGAACTAGGGCATTATTGCCCCTCCTTATCACATGGCCAAATCATCTTATCCTTACTTTCCGCATCTTGTCCTCTACTGACGCAACTCTTACCTTCTCTCGAATAGTCTCATTCCTAACCTTTTCACCCTTAGTAAGTCCATATATCCGCCACAATATCCTTATCTCGACCACCTTCATCTTTTGGATGTGAGAATTCGTAACTAACCAACACTCTGCTCTATATTGCATGGTCGAACTAATTATAACTCTATAAAATTTGCCTTTAAGTTTTGAGGGCACCTTCTTATCTCACAGAAACCCCAAGGCGAGCCTTCATTTTATCTATCCTGCCCCGATACGATAAGAGACATCCTCATCAACCACTAGATTTCCTTGAATCATAGCTCCAAGATACTTAAAACTGTACCTTGTACAAACTACCTGGGACTCCAACTTCACTACCACCTCGTACTCCTGCATTAAGTCATTAAACTTGTATTCCAAGTACTCTATCTTGGTCCTATTCAACTTGAACCCTTTGGACTCCAGGGTTTGTCTACAAACCTCTATTTTATCATTAACACCTCCCTTCATCTCATAAATCACAACTACATCATCCTCAAAAAGCATACACCACGGAATCTTTCCTTCTATGCGTTAATTGAAACATCCATCACCAAGGTGAATAAAAATAGGCTAAGAGTTGATCCCTGATGCAGTACAGTCAAGAAAGGGAAATGCACTAAATTTTATCCCATTATCTTCACCCGAGTCTTTGCCCCATCATACATGTCCTTAATCAATCTGAAGTACGATATTGGGACCCCTCTAACCTCCAATCATCTCTATAGAACCTCCCTAGGGACTTTATCATATGTCTTGTCCAAGTCAATGAACACCATATACAAGTCATTCTTCCTTTGCATATACTGCTCCACTAGTCTCCGCACCGGGTGAATTTTCTTTATAGTCTAGCGACCAGGCAGAAAACCAAATTAATTCTAAAAATAGTCACGATTCTCCTCAACCTTTGCTCTACCACCCTCTCCCAAATCTTCATCGTGTGACTCAAATACTTAATACCCTACTAGTTATTTCCACTCTAAATGTCACCCTTGTTTTTATGTAAAAGAATCATTGTACTCCATCTCTATGCCTTGGGCATCTTTACCATCTTGGAAATATCATAATTCTTAAGCAACTTTATCCATTTAAACTTTCCAGCATTAAACTTCCTCTGGGTCATAAGACGCTGAAGACTAGGATGATTAGTGAAATTCTCACAGTGCACACCATAAATATGATGCCTCCAAATCTTAAGTGCAACAAATATTGCTACTAACTCCAAATCATTTGTAGGATAGTTACACTTAAGTACCTTAAGTTGTATAGAACCATAAGCAATAACAAAACCTTTCTACATTAATACAAAACCCAAAACTACAAGAGAAGCATTATAAAACCTCACCCTCAACATAAAGAGCTAGAACAAGTCCCAATGTGGGAAAGTACTTGAGATATCCAAAGTTTGACTCTCATTAGTCCATCGGAAAGGGACCTCCTTCTGAGTCAATCAAGTCATAGGGGCTAAAATAGTACAAAACCCTCGACGAAGCATTTATAATAACCGACCTAACAAATGAAGCTACAAACTTTAGTCGGAGATGTGGGTCTAACCTAATAGAAAATCACCTCAATCTTAGCTGGGTGTACCATAATACCATCCTTAGGCATCAATAGTCCAAGGAATTTTATAAACTCAATCCAAAATACACACTCAGAGAACTTGGAAAAAATCACATGATTTCTCAAAGTCTAGAGAACGATCCTCATATGTTGCGTATGCTCCTCTCTACTACTCGAATACATAAAAATGTTATTGATGATCATATTCAGAAAAGAATCCAAATAAGGCCTAAATACTCGATTCATGAAATCCATGAATGCGGCTGGGCATTAGTCAACCCAAATGACATGAACAAAAAATCATAATGACCATAATGGGTCCTAAAAATTGTCTTCGGGATTTCATCATCCTGAATTCTTAATTGATCGTAACCAGATCACTTATCAATCTTAGAAAACAATGTCGCTCCCTAAAGCTTGTCAAACAAAGCATCAATGTGAGGCATAGGATAATGGTTATTCACCATCACCTTATTAAGCTTCCTATAATCAATACACATATGCATAGAGCCATTTTTCTTCTTCACAAACAATAATAAAGCCCCTAAGGGGACATAATCGATATAATAAAACCCATTCGAAGAAGATCCAATAGTTAAGAATTTAGCTCCTGGAGCTCGGCAGGAACAATATAGTAAGGTGCCATAGAAATAGGTTAGGAGCCAAGATCGAGCTCAATAGCAAGCTTAATCTAGTGGACAAGGGGAATACTAGGAAGGTCGGTAGGGAACATATTAGGAAACTCACACACTATAGGAATAGAGTCATGCGACAAACTCTCCATACTTGTATAAAAATTATTAGCAAGATAAGACTCGCAACCCTCAAAATAAGCCTCCTAGCACAAACATAAGAAATAATTCCCATCGGCTCAGAACTCATCGCACTTTGCCACATGACTGGGGATACGCTGGGCATGGCTAAGGCAATGGTCTTGGGAAAATAATTCATAACTGCATGATTGTTTGATAGCCAGTCCATGCCTAAAATAATATCAAAATCCATATTATCTAGAATAATAAGATCAACATAAGTATCAGTATCTCTAACAGTCACAATACATAATCAGAAAACCCTATGCACTACTAAAGAATCACCGGCAAGAGTAGAGACGTGTAATTGCAAAGATACTAAGTCAAAAGACGGCTCTAACCATGGTGTATAATAAGCAGATATATAAGAATAAGTGGATCCTAGATCAAATATAGGTAGGGTCGAATGGAAGAACACCATAAACATACGTGTAATAATAATATCTAAAGTGTAAGCCTCGGTCTTAGAGGCTATCTCATGACCCGAGGCTACCCCCTAGTCGCAACAACAGTGCCTACGTTTATAAATGACCGCAAGCTAACCCATGAGTTGGTTCCTACTGTGAGTGCTAAAAAATAGTAATAAAACATCTGCGTGGAAGATAAACTAATAAAGTACTGCAAGTCTGAATACTGATAGTACGAATAAATAACAAGTCTAGAACATCAGATAAGATATTGAAAACAAAATGATTTATCTGAAAATAACTAATAAAGTTGATAAAGCTAACTAACTATTTAACTGACTGTCTGAGCATCTGAAAGCCTCTAAACTAACTGAGGAGTTAATGGTATAGGACCCTAGCTAATTCTGACTGATAAAACATAATAAAATACTTAAATAATTAAATAAGAGATAACATGTCCTTAAAGGATGAGAACTCATCACTGCTGCTTCTGTTGTAACGCTGGGCTATCTAAGTATAGTTAGGAAACTGAGCATTCGGACCTTTGATATAAGACATCATAGTGCAAAGAAGAGTATGCGGTTAGTACTTTAAATTTACTATTATATGAGATAAGGGCAGGCTAAAGTACAGAAGGTATCATGTATATGAGATAAGGACTAACTGAATAGCATGAATAAACTGAGCATGAATGCATAAAAACTATAACATCTAAGAATGAAAGACTAAGTGTATATTTGTTATGTTACTTAGATAGTAAAAAATTAGAAAGATTAAAAGCTGCAAATCTGAATATCTAAAAGTCTGTAAACTTAGTCAAGCAAACTTGAACTGAAGATACACTGCATACTATATAGATACTATGATATGTATCATCTAATTGACATGCCCTAATCTGAACCAATTGGGGTCCAATCTGTAACCCAAGTTTAAAGAGTGTCAGTACCGTGCCATGGGTGCTAACAGTGGCTATGTGGATCCACTAATCTAATGTCCCGAAGGACTAGAAAGTCATCCCTAAACTAGTCAGTGATCCCTAAGAGAGTGTCAGTCCTAAAATAGTGGGTGACTTCTCATAATCCTATGTTATCTACATAGTTCTGGAACTTAGGGACTACTACTAAGGACCTAGTCTTAACTAGAGGGTGAGCTCCCAGCCCTAGGTTCGCTCAATGCTAAATCCTACTCCCAACTGAAGTAACACAAGTACTGGACTGAATTAAACTCAATTGAATGTTATTATATAACTGATAGTGCTCATCATGAATACGAATATCTAAGTGTACTGATAAAATTTAGGGATTAATAGTCTTAATACTTTGAAAGCTAAATTTATGTAAATTGCATAGGTATCGAGTGTCCATAACCCACCAGACTAAAATAGAATTAACAACAATGCCATATAAAGTTTTTAATACAATAGTAGGGGATCATTGTTCAAAACCAACACTTATTCATTTCATTAAACACATGAGAGTAATGAGCTACAGTATGGGAATGGGTAAAACATATGAGAATAACATGGTTGCTAGACTAACATCATAACTTAGGGATTTAACATGAAGATTACAACATTTAAAATATAAAATGGCTCATTCCACTTAAAAATACTTATAAGCATAACTTGTAATTGAATTAACAAGAGATTCATAGACATATTTCAACTTAAACATGAAAAACTCATAATTTAAAACCAAAAACGAATTCTTGGACTCCATGGGTGAAAAGGGCCCATGGATAAACACCACACATACCTTAAGCTTCATAACTGTAGGGGTAAACACTACTCTTGATACTTTTTAGAAGGTTCTTAAATTTGAATCATGAAACTTGGGAGATGATCTTGATAAGAAACCCTAATTTTGTTCTTGAGGGTGGAATAAGGAGTTTATATTTCTTAATCGATGGAAATAGAGACAAAGTAATTACCCTTGAGGGTTAAATATCATGGCTTGGGAGTTATAAGAGGGTAAAGGACAAAAAACCTATTAAACTAAAATTTACAAACAATTCTCGGCAGTCCTTATGGGTATACGATAGGACTCGTATGGTTTAGGTACAAGTTCGTCTTGGCAACTCGTATGTTGGACAGTGTGTGACACAACTTAATAGTGCTTCAGTATTTTGGCAATTAATTTTCACCCGATATTCGATAAAGGCAAAGATGGTATCATTGGAAAGCTAATTCAATTAACTATCTGTTAGTTGGTTCTGAGCTCAAAAATTATTCGTAAAACAAATGTTATGCTCGTTTAAATATTACTATAGTTATGTACATCCCAAGAATTTAACCGTTAATAGAGGGTTTGAATTGTTCATGAACTAGGAGCTATTTCAGGACTTAATAAATGTCCAAGTAACTTATAAAGCTATCAAAACAAGAGGATTGATTCTTGGATTGCCTACTGGTAAGGGTACGAGTCATATCTTATAACTCCTACCTTAGCATACGATTAGTACCCATGACTTGTATCTTAGACAGAACACCAAAGAGTCTACACATATGTCCTTACAACTTGGTTTTATACAACTTGTACCCCTCTTAAGGATTCCCAGGGGCTAAGTCATACATAGAACAAAATGTCTACTCAAACACATTATCTTCGATACAACTACCACTTTAGACTCGTTAGAGTCTTTATGACTTTAAAAAAAAAGTCATAAGTGGTCTAGAAATGTAGAGAAATATGGGGTATTATAAGGTATGGCATAGAAAAAACCTCGACAAACACTTGACGGGCTACCTAACCGACCTCCTGCCGTACCTGCCTTGGAATTTCCTCGAGCACCCTCGGAACCACCCCTGTGACAATGAGAACCACTCCTAGTTAATGGATAAACTACTCTAATAGAGAAAGAAATTTGATCTAAAACAACAATATCCCCATGACTAGGGCACTCTAAGGAATAATAACTAAGGGACCAAAAATGACAATAGGCTCCTTAAGCCAAACCATAACCAACAGATCTTGCTGACTCAAATAACCACTATGACAAGAATAGGTAGAAGACGAACCCATCAAAGTCTGACTGCCACTCTGACCAGGGTTATCTCTGGCACTAGACTGACCACCATCAGTAATCTGAAACACTGCCTGAATCGGTCACTGAGTTAGGTCTGAGGCTGATAGGATGTACGGGAAGAATACCCATCATGAGAACTATTATGCCTAACTCTGGAACAACAATGGTTCCAACTGAAATTTCCCTGATATCTAGGACTCTTTGGTGCCCTCTTAGGCATCATAATGTATCTTCTCTATCACCTGAGTGAGATTCAAAACCTCTAAAAAATAACTACTGACAATAACTAAACACAGCGCAGACACACAAATATGAAGTGTCAACCTCTAACAAAGTAGCACACTCTTTCATACTTAGTGTCTAGAATAGAAGTAGCATGTCTAGCCAACTCATGAAAATGAGCATCATACTTACCAACTGTCATGCACCGCTGCTCTAATCTCATAAATTAATCTCTCAAACAATCCCTAAGGCTACGAGGCATATACTTCTAGAAGATTAACATCTTGGAGAACTGAACCCAAGTCAAGGAAGAAGATCCAGCTAGTCTAGAATCCATAAGAACTCTCCACCAATGATGTGTAGCCAAGTCCAACTAAAATATGGTGTAATCCACAACACGAGTCTCAACAAGTCCTAAATTACGAATCCTATCCTCATAAGTAATCATGAAATCATATGCATCCTCACTCGGTGTACTAAAAAACCTAAGTGGAGCCATATCAAGAATCTACCCAACATGTTTTGCTCCTCGACAGACATAGCAGATTAGGCAACCACTGGATGAGAAATTATCAGTGCAAGAGGAGCCTCAAATTTGGGAGACGCAGCTATAGGATGGGCCCCCACCTCTATAACACTCTAATTTATAGACTGTGCACCATCAGATGGCATACAATCAACTATCACTATAAGATAAACCAAATCATCTTTGAGCACTGAAGAAGAAATAAACCTTGGTAGAGCATGGGATGGTCCATGGCCCATCACTAGTTGGCCAGGATGAATCTCTATCTCAGGAGAAAAAATAGAGTCTAAGGATGGCAGCCTAACTAGGCTTTTAGATGGGGACACATTAAATAGCGGTCCACAACCTCTAGGTCATCAATAAATAGAAGTAACATCCTTAGGCTCAATCTTGAGATCCTCATATGGTGTAGTGGTAGCATGTGTCCTTACCATTTGACTAAGAGTGAAGTCAAATAAATCCTTTACAAACCAACTTAAAATCTTAGCACAAAGTAAGTGAATAATGTGATAAACTCCTAAGAATGTCCTATAGCCTTTTGAAGATAGGAAACAGATGTCATCATTCTGATCTGCAGAACTCTACTTAGAACTTGATAATGTACCGACAATACCTGTGAAACCTAGTTTTGATACGAATTTGTCATCAAATAATTTATGAGTCATGATGGCACTTACTAAATCTCGCTAGTAGGTAAGTTAAACCATAACCCAGAGTTAAACACAATGAATTAACTTGATAGGAAATAACCGACATAGGTGAAGTTTAAGAATACAACTTATATATAGGTAAAGAATTTGGCATAGATAAAAATAGTCAATAAAAGATACCATCCCATGACCTTGTAGAGTTAGTACAAGAGCATGTAATAGTTTTAATACTACTCAAAATATCAAGAATGGTCAACAAGATCTATCTTGAAACAAAAGACTGATTAAAGAAGAAAGAGGGAAATAGGATACTCAGACTCCAAAAGCTGACCATATCTCTAGAAAATCAATGTAGAATGATCATTGACCAATAAAGATTGCAAGTACATAAAGATGCACCAAAAAGGTATAGGAGTATCGTGTGAGCACCAAAACAACGGGCACTTTGTAGGCATCATCATCTAACTGATCTAAATCATTATATAAGTATGATTAAATGCAACATATAATAACTAAAGGTACCAAAACAAACTTATATCGACTCCAAAATCACTACACATAATGAGAAATAAAGCAGGATAACATACAATATAAGGTATCAACATATACAGACCTCATTGTGCATAATAAGGTAATAAATCAGAATAATAATACATCACAAGACATCACAAAAGTAATGACAAACTACAAAATTAGCTCCCATATGCCAATTAGTGTAGAAAAAAAATACTTCATCACAGACTCCCATACACCTGGAGAGTACATTCAAAGATAAAATAAAGAAATCATTCATCACTTACAAATAACCAACTCATTATTTAACCATCATTCCACTATATACCAATATCCTACAATGTACCCACATTCCATAATATTTACTATCATTTAACAAAATTATCATCAATACTCACTAACTGCCATTTATGACCTAACTGTATCTTATTAACTAATTCATTTAATTACTTATCATCATATAACTTCTAGTCACCAATTTACAACTATTTACCACATATCCACTAATCACCATTTATTAGATAACCATCATTTATCAACTAACATCATGTCATGACCCAAACTAAGGCCTGGCCATGATGAGTATCTTGAGTCCACCATGGACCAGAGACTACCCCCATTTGCCAAGACAAACTAAACACAATATAGCTAGCAGCATATCAATTTCAAACATATAACAAGATAAGTTTAGTTCCAAACATATAATAAGATAGGAAACTCAAAAAGAATTTAAGCAACACATCCCAATCCACAGTAATCCATAAAGCCTCTATGATAAAACTGAATATAATTAAATTTGGGAGATACCTCTGACAATAGCCATAAAGAAACTATATGAATAATCTATGACGTAAGAGAATAATAGAATCATGAACTGAAGGTTTTCTAAAATATAGAAGCTCACCGATTTATGCTAGTTATTGATAACCCCAAAATTCTATTACTATGACAAAAAAGAAGAATTGTCTCTGTCTCTTGTATCGTGTAGGGATATAATGTTTAGAGATGGTTAGAAGGTTAAGCCCTAGTATGTAACCAAGGATAAGGGGACAAAATAATGCCACAATTCCAAAACCAATCCAAAATTAATGACCATGAAAACATACATGAAAATATATATATATATATATATATATATATATATATATATATATATATATACAAAAGATATTGTGATAGAGAATGAGATTTAATAGGAACATTAAAACATTATCCTAGACTGTGAGGCTTGACTGTCATAAAACTACCCACGGGCTATATGTGTCCAGTTTTCTCCCCCTAGTCGGGCCCAGTGCGTATTAGTTGAACATACCCAAATATATAGGACGCCGAGAAATCCTTATACCTTACCCCATCCATGCTACATTATATGCATATAGTGTGACATAAGCACACAACCATCAAGACTAACCCTTACGTCGGTAAACGTGAGTTTCCAGTGTTAGCCCCTCGGGACCTCCACCTTCCTGACTAGCTACACAACCGTATTTGAGCCCAACTAAAACATTTAACACATAACTAGTCTATTAATTCAAGGATTTAATGATTAAGGCATTATGAAGTGGTATCATCATACCAACTAAAGTTTGAAAGAAAATGTCATTAAGCCGTCACTCATGGGAATCCTTGTACCCCCAGACTCCATTATTAAATCAACCTAGGGGATTCCTTATAACTCACAAGGTTTTAAAGAAAATTTTCACTTAGTGGAATCCTTGTACCGCCCAAGGTTTTCAAGATCATTCTTATCTTTTAAACATTTATGTAATGCATTAATTTTACAAAAAGTAGGCCATTATAAATGATTATTCATATTCCATAACTAATTATTCAAGTGGATTGAGGTTCTCATCAATTTCAATACCAAAATCCAATTTTGTTGGGGAATCCTTGTACCCCTATTTCTATTATTTGCAAATTTGGATAATCCTTGCACCCCTACTTTATTCACCATTCACATGCACCCCAGTGAGTTCATGAATCATTAATTCAATGCATAATAAATCCATAATAATCTTAGGAAAAGCATTTAAACAATTTATATCTAAAACCCTTAACCCATTATTCAAAACCTAACATCAAAACCATGTGAATATCAAACCAATTCATGCACTAATGAAAACATAATTTTAGAGAGAGATACATGCCTTAGTCACCAAGAAATTATAAGAAGAAAGAAAACTTGAGCCCTTAGATGACCACTCTTGGAAAAATCTAATGCTCTTGCTTAGGGATATTTTGAAAGATGATAGAAGTGAATTTTGGTGTGTTATGAATGAGAATGAGGTACAAATAAGGTTTTAACGTTGTGGGTTTTTTGGGTAAAACGAAAAATATCCAAAGTACCTCGACTAAAATTATGAAAAAACTTTCACCAGTCGTTATGGGTAACTTTTAGACTTGTAGGGTCTACTTATGAATCGTCACCACCACTTGTAGTCTAGACAGTGCTCATGGCATCTTCACTGGTAAGTTCAAGAGTACCACCCTATGACTCATGACCTAACATTATGACTCATAGGTTACTAGTTGTGGTCATAATAGAATCCATGGACCATCACACTGGTAAGACAATGAGTCCCACATTACGACTCATAAAATTTTACTACAAGTTATGAGGTCTTAATCATACAGAGAATAGAAACATTAGGAAAACTAGGATCTTACTGTTTATACTATGAACGGTAGAAAATGACTCGTAAATAGTATTGATAACTTATTTGGTAAAAGTCATCACCAAGGTAGTGACATAGGCGACCTGTGCTAGTCACCCTACTATTGGGACCCTATGACCCATATTGTGACCTTACGACTCTTAAGGTAAGTCGTTTCTTGGGCATTAATCTCAAAGGTCAAGAAATTTTTAGGGACCAAAATTTGGGGTGTTACATTTCCCCCTATAGGATCACTAATCCCCGAATATTGAGACATGGTATCCATTAGCACAGTTTAAATAGGACACAAGCACGCTTTCCTTTAACAAAGACAGAAAACAAAGATATTAAGGAATACTATCCAAGTCATGAATAAGAATGGATATTAGGACCTCACGTTCTATCCATTTTCCAAAGTAGTTTCTTCCACCCCAAATAAAGCATCGAGTAACCCGTACATATAACCGCGCTTTACCATTATGACTTTTGGCTATGAATACAACACTCGAGCACTTTAAAATCTCCTAATCCCCCCACCCTACGAAAGACATAATTATGAGGGCCTGAGTATAACTGTGTATCATCATTCATGTTAAAGACTAACTTGAATTTAAAGGTGTTCACGTAAGCTATGGGACCCTATACTTTAAACCCCTCAAATTATATGACTCCATCCCATTATTATAATTGAACAACCTCAGATATTAAATTAAGGATTACTAACCACCAGATCAAAGAACATTCACTCCCCAACCCATAACATCACTACCATACTACCAATGGAGGGTCACTATGGAACTAGATTACAAACATAATTTATGGGAGGGTTACTTCTAGATTACAAATATTATTTATGGGAGGGTCACTTCTCAATTATGACTCAAATTCTTCATGCTACTTAAAATGAGACCTGTGAAATAAGACATGGTACACTAGGTACAAAATACTTCGTAGAATCCACCTAAATCATCAGAAAATAGTTGATCCAATGTAAACATAATCTAGCCTAAATTCTTTGCACTAGGAACAATGAGAGACACGAGTGCATACATCAAGGACATATAACATAAATTTTAAATTTATATATCTAAAAAGTAGGACAAGGGTTGCTACTCAAAATTATTTCCTCTCATTCTAGAGACTGTGAATGGTTGTGAGTTACTTCTACACAATCACTTTATGCTGGGACATGATATAAAGTTAATCAGTAGAAAATAAAACATATAGCTGCTTAGAGCCAATCATAAAGTAAGACATGAGTTTATGGATCACGACGTCATAACGTACGACTTGAATACTAAGAAGCGTGGATTTTTTAAAACTGTTATTATTTTTTGTTTCAAGGCTTAGAGCATGGGTGTAAGTTGGTTAAAGAACTCAAACATTAGGCATAATCACAATTTTAATATGTATGATATTGATAGAATGTACTCTTAAACTGAAGTAAGAGGAATTTTCTAGAATAAGAGTGGATTAACCATGACTCTTCTCTGGAATTTACCATTACAAGAAAAAAATTTAAAATCTGTGTTAGGTCACCATTTCCCCGCTAACTATAATATGACATACTACCCTCCAGAGGTAACATATGGGATGGAAGAGTATCTACGAGCATCAAATCTTCAAGAAGGGATGATCTAAAATGCGATGAGATTAATGAAAAGTTAGAGAGTTTTTAAGACCACTATACTCTATATCCCAAAAATAAAACACAAGAAAGAGAAACATTCCTAAATTTCTTATAGGCTCTACCTTATAAGATTGGATCACTACACACCCATAAAAGAGACTCTACTTTACATACATTTATGGATAAAAAATTTACCATAAACCTTTCTCTGATAAAAACTTTGTCACGACCCAAACCAAGGTGTGGCCATAACGTGTATTTCACGACCTAAAGCTACCCCCTAGTCGCAACAATGTTGCTTACGGTCAAAAGTGACAACAAGCTAACCTATGAGTTTGTACCTGTTGTGAGCACTAAATAAAGTAATGATAAAATATGTATACTGGATATAAAATACTTAAGTAATACCAATCTGAATACTAAGATGCGATTATATCACAAGTCTAAAACATATGATAAATACTGAAAACCAACCGTTTAACTGAATAATGGAAAATTAATAAAAGAACTAGTAACTGACTAACTACCTAACTGACTATATGATTGTCTAAAAGCCTTTAAACTGACTGAGAAGTTTATGGGATAGACCCCCAACTAACTCCAACTAACTGAACATAAGGAAGTATAGAAAGAACTGAAATAAACAAATCATGTCCTGGATATATAAGAACTCAACACTACTGCTGCTGAGTATGCAGAGTTATCTAAGAAAGGTTGGAAAACTGAGTGTCCAAACCTATGTTATAAGACAACATAGCGCAAAGAAATATATGCAATTAGTACTTTGAATGTAAAGGTTTGTAAGATAAGGACTGACTGAAATACATCAGATAACTGAGCATAAATGCATGAACATGTAAGATCTAAGAATGAAAGGCAAAGAATAAAAATATTTCTGAGATAATCCATAAATAATTGAATAACTAAAAATCTATATTCTTTGGTCAAGCAAACCTGAGCTAAGACATAATGATTTTTAATTAACTGGTGTTTTTATACTGATTAACTGATATCTGAATACTATTATGTAATACTAAGTTGTACTTAGTCTAAAACTATGGGAGGTATTATGTAATTGACATGCCCCAATGCGAGCTAATTGGGGCCCAACTTGTAACCCCAGTTAGAAGGGTGTCAGTATTGTGCCACTGGTACTAAAACTAGTTGTGTGGATTCACTAAACTAGTGTCCTAAAGGACTATGGAGTAACCTTCTACTGGCAGGTGCTCTCATGAGATATGTGTTAACCCTCAACTTATAGGTAGACATCTCAAACATGTGCTGAGTACATAGTTTTGTAACTCAGGGATTGCTACTAAGGGTTACACCCTCTACTAGAAGGTGAGCCCCAACCACTGGGTTAGCTCGGTGCTAAATCCTACACCCAATTAAATTAAAACTGGTACTGAACTAAACTAAGGTTAACTGAATATTATTTCTCATAGTGCTCATCATGATCATATCAGCTAAATAAATAGGAATATTTAAGGTTTAACTGAATCATTACTTGAAATATCTGAAGTCGTGAAAAATACCTAGGTATCGGGTATTCATAACCCGCCAACACTAAATGACCATAATTTACAAAAATGACCTTTTAAAAGAATAATATGGGATCATTGTTCAAAACCTAAAAGCATAGAAATTTCATCATACATGTGAGGATCATAAACTTTAACATGGGAATGTGTTGAACATAAGAAATCAACATGATTCACATGGCTAAATTAATAAATTGGGGATTTATCATGAAATTCACTTAAACAAGACTTGTGAACTAAAATTTAAAGCATGAGGAAATCAAATCTTACATGGGATCATACATGGGCTAAACTAAATTTGAATTACCAAGGAAAAACATGAATTAAACCAACCTTGAACATGTAAAATACCATAGTAAAGGAAAAGTCCATAATTTAATTAAAAGAGAAGGTTTTTGTACTCAATGGGTGAAAGGGACCCATTGATGAATACCCTACATACCTCACTAGATGAATTCTTAAAGATTCCTTGAGGATTTATTGAGATTGAATCTTGAATTCCTTGATTTCTTGTGAAAGATTTTGGACATGCTCTTGGTGAAAGAGAGGGTTTTTGAAGAGTAATTTGTGAATAAAAGGGAAAATAGTGCTCTTTGGTAGCCCCAAATTCATGTTATGGATATATTATATGAAGGTAAATTTCTCAAATCCCGTCAAAATGCCAAGAACAAAAGTTGAACAGAATAGAAAGAGGGCGGCAAAGGCTATGGAGAGGTGGGTTACGCTGGGCGGTGCCCACCTTAGAGCAGTAGACTAGACCAACAAGCACCCGCCATACCTGGTGGACTGTAGAGGGCGGCTCCCGCTTATCCTAGCGTGCTACTGGTTTTGTTTTTAAAACACACCCCTATCCTCATCCGAAAAAGTCAAAACTCACTTGAGACATACTTTGAACAACCTCGATCATGAATCAACTCAAAAATAGATATCCCATGGTCGAAAAGGTTAAAAAATAAGATCATCAAAGTTTAGAGGTCTTGAAAATGATTAAGTCCTTAACACTTAGTAAAAATTCAAAGACTTGGACCTATTAAACATGCAATTGTGAGCTTAATTTAGCTTGGGATCTTACTGGATATTACAGGGTATCTCTAGTCCATTGTGGATCATACACCACCCCTTTTTCGTAAAAAAAAACATAATACTACTAGTAGCGAATGCATTCTAAAAATATAAAAAGTTAAAATGAGATTTACACATATAACAAGATAGGAAACTCAGAAAAAAATTTAAGAATTTCAACACATTCCAGTACATAGTAATCCACAAAGCCTCTATGATAAAATCGAATATAATTTAAGTCGAGATATGCCCTCAAAAAAATCTAAAAATCAACCATAATAATAATTGATGACATAAGAGAATGACAAAACCATGAAATGAAGCTCTTTCAAAGAATGGAAGCTCACCACTTTAAGCTAACTGCTAATAACCCCAAAACTCTATCACTGTGTAGGAAAAGTAGAAGTTTCTTTGTGTCTTGCATCATAGGGGAATACAAAATTTGAATATGGTTAGCGGGCTGAGCACTAGCATGTAACTCAGGAATAAGGGGACAAAATAATGCCATCATTCAAAAACCAATCCAAAATCTATACTCATGTACACATACATACTTACACATCTATATAAAATGCTGGAGAGGGAACAAGGTTTAGCATGAACTTAAATACATTATTCTGGACTGTGTATCTTGACCATCATAAAACTACTCATGAGCTATATTGGTCCAATTGTCTCCTCATGGTCGGGCCCTAGTATGTGTTAGTCGCACAAATCTTAGATATCATAGGAGGCTGATGAATCATTGTATCCTATGCCATCTATGATACAACTATACATATAGTGTGACACAAGCACACAACCATCAAGCTCAACCCTTACATTAATAAACATGAGTTTCCAATGTCATCCCTTTGGGGCATCTACCTTCATGACTAGCTGCACAACCCCCTTTAAGCCTATTTAAAAATTTTAACACATAACCCGTCTAATAGTTTAAGAGTCAATGTTTAAGGTATTACAAAGTGGTATCATCATACCGACTAAAACTTGCATGCAAATGTCATTAATCCATTACTCGAGGGAATCATTGTACCGACAGACTCCATTATCAAATCAAATTAGAGAATTCCTTTCACTTCAAAAGGTTTTTAAGAAAATCAATCACTTATGGGAAACCTTGTACCCCACATGGTTTTCAAGATCATTTTTATCTATTAGCCATTTATTCAATGCACTAATTTAAAGAAAAATAGGCCAAGACAAATGATTATTCACAGTCCAAAACCATAATGTAAATCGGTTTAGGGACTCATCAATTTCAATACAAAAATCCAATTATGTTGGGGAATCATTTTACCCTACTGCATACACCATCCCATGCACCTGAATGAGTTCTCAAATTATCAATTCAATGTAATATAAATCCACAATAACCATAAGAAAAGCATTTAAAGAATCTACATCCTAAACCATCAACCAATCATTCAAAATCCAACATCAAAACCTTGTGAATATTAAATCAATTCATTCAATAATGAAAACTAAAGTTTAAGAAGAAAGAGATACATGATATAGTCACCAAGAAATTAGAAGAAGAAACCACACTTAAGCCCTAAGCTGACCATTCTTGAAAAACACTAATGCTTTTTCTTAAAGAGATTTTGAGAGAAAAGAGAAGTGTATTTTTGTGTGTTATTGATAAGAATAGGGTCCTAATAGGGTTTTAAAGTTGTGGTTTATGTTTATTGGAAAAGAGAATTGCCTAAAGTTCCCCAACTAAAATTACAAAAAACTATCGCCAGTTATTACGGGTGACCATACGACTCATAATGTCACCTTACAACACCTCACCTCCACTCATGATCTAGCTAGTAACTCAGGGAATTTTCACTAGTCAGGTCACGAGTACCACCCTACGACTCATGACAATACATTATGACTCGAAGGTTACTACTCGTGGTAATAATAAAATCCATGGACTATAACATATGTGAGTCCATGAGTCCCACCTTACAACTCGTAGAGTCGCACTATGACTCATGAGGTCTGAATGATACCCAGGATAGAAGCATTGGGAAACCTAAGACACTTATTGGTCAGGCTACAAAAGGTATTCTACGACACATAAAGAGTCTCGATGACTTGTTAGGTACAAGTCGTCAACAATGTAGTGACATGGACGACCTTTGATGGTCTCTATTTGATTAGGGCCCCACGACCTATATGGTGACCTTACAACTTGTAAGGTAAGTCGTTACTTGGGTAGTAAGCTCAAAGGAGAAGAAATTTTTAGGAAATAAAATCTGGGGTATTACACATCATTTATTAACTAATCATCAAGTACCATCTAATCCTCATTTATCACCAACTAACTCCATCAACTAAAAATAAATAAAGTCTGAAGAAATAATAGTAAACTGAGATTCATCCTCAAAAGAAGAGGACTCACTGCTACTGTTGCTTACTGGGACTGAACTGTTGAGGATACTTTGGATCCTGTGCCTCTGAACCTATGGTGTCAAATAAAACACCATAGCGCAAATACGTCAGTACAGAAATGTACTGAGTATGCAGACGGGGTAGGCTAAAATAAGGGCTCATGCATGCACAATATCTAAATTAAATAATCATGAAGATGCCGCGTGAGAACACATACATGAATGTTCAGACCATGAGCATAATCATCGCAACTCTAGATACTGAAACTCAGATACCACTCTACTGTAGAGTGAACTCACTACTAACACTGAGATACTGAATCACTGACTCATCTAATACTGATAACTGAGGATCTAGATGTACTTACATCAAGGACTAAATTTTGATCTTACTTCTTTAAACTAACAAAATTAGAGATCAACTTTTCTAATAGATTATTCTGGAAGTAATTATCAATGATAAGAAGTATGATTATGTCCGAATCTGACAACAAAAATACTTAATAAAATAAAGAATCTAAGATAGAGATCAAGCCTATCTGATAGGAGATCTATAGATATGATAATAAGAATACTCAACATGGTCTAAGACTGAGATCAAGCCTCTCTGATGGAAGATCTCTAGATATGATCACGAGAATACTCAACTAAATCTGAGACTGAGATCAAGCCTCTCTGACGGGAGATCTCTAGTAATGATAATAAGCATCTACATATAAGACCAAGTATATCTGATGAGATGGTCCATGAACCAATGGAACTAGCTGATTTCCATACTGGTATAGACGATTGTACCATACAGTCCTGATTTTTGAACAGTTATACTAAAACTGCAAATGTGGGAAGTAGTTACTTAACGGACATGCCCCAACCTACCACAGGTGGGGTCCAACCTGTGACCCCAACTGAAAGGGTGTCAATACCATGCCATGGGTAAAGAACTCTCTGGTCAAGCCTCTTTGATGGGATAAACCTCACAGGAAGTTGGCCTGAGGAAATATAATAGTCAAACCTCACTAACGGTGACAGCCTCTACTGACCGGAGACTCCTATATCCTGTACTGGCTACATAGTTCTGGAGTTCAGGGATTGCTCCTAACAACTTGGCCTCTTTGACGGGAGAGCCGCCATCCCTTCCCTTGCTCGGTTCTAGCTTTTACTCCCAACTAAAAGACTCTGAACTGAATTCTCAACTGAACTGAGTCTGTTACTGATTATGTGTCTCAAAAGATATAACTGAGTTACGCTGAGATTAATTAGTTCCATATCTAACAAAAAAGGTATTGAATCATGGTATCTGACTGACAATACAGTCTTGAATAGATTACTCGAATCACTTCTCATCTTAAACATGAATACTATTAGATTTGAGCTGATTACAGGACTGAGGCTAGATTACTAGCGATACAGAGATAACTGAGATTACTAAGATTTCTTAAGTTCTGACTTGTCTGAGGATACAGAGTTCTATAGTTCACTGAGTTTGGAGAATCATAGCTCGACTGGAGTTATTGAGAAGCTAACACGGGCTCTAGACAACATTTCTATTATCAGGTATAAATACACCCTAGACTCGATAGCGTAAAAGTAAAGCGTAATAATTTATTCATCATCACAATCATTATGTATTATCATAATCATTCATGCATCATCATAATCATTAAAGAATCTTCCTAATCATTAACACAACTCTTGAAGTAATTAGGAATCACAAACATCCATACATCATCATAGTCGCCAAGGGGTCAGTTTAAGCATCTCGTAATCATAATCATATAATAATGTAGGGGAAATATGCTACTAGATCGTACTCCATTCTACAAGGTTTTACCACAGCTATTTCATACCTATATAACTCTTGATATGTGTTTGGATATCACATAGCTTGGGGAAACTTCTTACTATCATGTCACAACTTAATTGGGGATTCCATTCTATCTTGGCACATTTCACTCACTAAGGCATTTTATCAAACACTAGGCATGCACGGGTTCACACTTATTTGAGAATTTCCTGCTACCATGGAATAATTCATTCATTTGGGAATTTTTATCAAATCTATGGGGGACATGCTTCGCTTATTCAACCATTTCTACACCCAAACGTCATGAACACATCATATAGAAAGTAACTTCAAGAGGTTCTATCACATTAGTTCCACATACTAGGGTCAAAGCTCATAAATTTTGTAGATAAACATAAATCAAAACTACACAACATCTTGAACATCCATTTCAACTCATACAAATCATTAACAACTCACAAACATAAAAAAAAAATTACTTTTTAAAAAGGGTTCTTGAGCTTCTTGGATGAAAGGGACCCAAGAATCAATATTTACATACCTTAACCTTTGTAGTCGAATGAATTCTAATGCTTGAGACTCTATCCACACTAGTAATAAATGATTCTCGAAGCCCACACTATGAGGAACTTAGTTCTTGAAGAAATCTTGAAGAATTATGGATGATTTTTAGAAGATTAGGGTTCTTGAATTGAAACCCTAGATATTCTCTCTTTAGAGAATTGGAAGAGAAATGGAGAAATTAGGGTTTGAATGAGGGTTCGTCATATTTATAGAGGCTCAAAAAAATAGGAAATGACCAAAATACCCTTGCAAATAATCCCTTAAATCCCTTAAGAAGCACCATTCCCTAATTGTGAAGATAACAATTGGGTCAAGAGGTTGATATGGCGACAAAACTCAGTATTAGAAACATCCCCTTGAAGGGACTGGAGAGAAGTCTCACTATCATAAGTAGGGTTGGTAGGGACAGGTAGAACCCCATGAGGATGGTCAAATGCCACAGCCCTAGCCTGAGTATGAACCCCAAAAGTTGGATGAGCTTTATCCATATTGTCCCCAATCAGGACTGAAGATCTTGCCTGAGTATCCGTTCACCTTGGAGGCATGATCTAAAAGATAGCAAGCAAAAATCAGAGGATTCCAAGACCTTAGACTCTATAGCTTGAGATTGAAATACAAGAAAAGTAAACATTTCCTAAAATGTATCATAGCCTCGCTTTATAATTGTGGGGTGATTCACACCTATAAAAGAAACTCAACTCGATATGGCATTGAGGACACCCAACTAACCATGAACCTAGTCTCTGATACAAACTTGACATGACCCAAAATTAGGCTATGTCATAGGGACACCTCAAGCCCAACTAAATCGGAGGTCACACCGATAACATAACCTAATCATCATCACAACAACCACAAGGGTCGGGGAATCCCGACCTTATTATAAGATAGCGGAAATATAAGGCTAATAGTCAAAACTTAAACAATATATAACATTTCATTAATTTCAACAGTATAGCCAAAATACCTAAGTCCATAGTCAACAACAATACCTCTATACAAATCCAAAGTCTAAATATATAAATGTACGTCGGGACATGCCCCCGACAATAGCTAAAATTAAGTCTAAAACATAAGGTAAAAAGACTATAAAATATGTTTCTTTCAAAGAATGGAACCTCACCACTTTAATTTCACACATAACACTCCCAAATAGTTGGATATTGTACAGGAAAATAAGATGAAACTCCAGCCCCTATGTCGGGTAGAGACATAGTGTCCGGAGATAGTAAGCGGATAGAGCGCTAGCATGAAACCAAAAGATAAGGATAAAATAGCATATTTGTTCAAATCCATGTCAAACCATTATATCCAATCATATTTTCATAAGTATAGGCATATATGAAGATACATGTACATATAGTTACACACCGTGCTAAACAATAAAACCAGTCATAACATGTATTCTCGAATAATTAATTCATGAGACATGGAATGAAGGACTTCTCAAACTTTTACCCTTACACTTTAGCTTTATAGTTTTCCACATTACAATAGGCAAGAGGGTACAAACCTCAAACCAACACATCTTATATGATAAGTGGACATGAACTACGAACTGACATACCTCTAAAGGTAAGTAGACACGAACCATAAACTGACATACCTCTTATGGTCAGTGGACAAAAACCATGAACTAACATACCTCTTATAATAACTAGGCATAAACTACGAACCAAAATACCTTATATGATAAGTGAACACAAACTGTAAACTGACATACCTCCTATGGTAAGTGGAAATGAATAACGAACTGATATACCCCATATGGTAAGTGGACTTGGTCGACAAACCAATATGCCTTGTATGGTAAGTTGACTTAGACCACAAACTAAATCCCCTATATGAAAAGTAGACTTAGACCATAAACAAATACGTCTTATACGGTAAGTGGACTTAGACCACAAACCAGTACACCTCATATGGTAAGTGGAGTTGGATAACAAACCAACTCAACTCATATGGTAAATGGACTTGGACCACGAACTAACTCCCACAGTGAGTGTACTTGGACCATAAACTAGCATACCTCCTACGATAAGTGGACTCGAATCACAAACCAACACACATCTTATATTATCAAAAATTGACATTTGAACTCTAGACCTCTTCAATCATGTATCAACATCCATACCTTTCAACACATAAAGACTCAAACCCATTTAAGTAATTCTAGCCACCAAGCCTACATATCAACACCATAGATAACCACATGGTCTTTGCTGACCCAAATTAATCTTTAATCATATAGATATACCCAAGGCTTTAGTTCATAACATAATGCAAGTTTATTTATGGTCACCAAGACCTCTACAAACCAATCATTCTTCATTACTATTCTTATACACACCTATTATTGAAACATAATTCAATTTCATTCTTTAGGGACTATGACCCATTTAGCCAACAAACTATCAAACATATCTCCTTACTCCTCACATTGACAACAAGACATATATCAAAAATTTACAAAGCATTCACATTCATTAACAATATCTTATATTATTCATTTCCACTAGACCAATACCATAGACACACATTTGACCTTTACAAAACCAGTTAACCACAAGCCACTCCAATGGACTAAATACCTTGAATCAATTCATAAATTCAATTTATGATAATCAAGACCCACTTAACTATTCACATTTCATTAGAAAGATTATACTACATTCTCACCATATTTTAGTTTAACACACTATTAAAATTCATATTCATTTTTAGGGGCTTTAGTCCTTTATTAGTCATTAACCTAACAAGGTTATCAATTATACAATACATGGCTCTCAATACCCTCACAATATCAATTATCAATCATTATGTTTATTGAGTCTTTTCCCTAATTCAAAATATCACCACCATGTAAGTAGATAATTTAGTTAAATATTTTCACAAACACCTTATGTGCATACCTTTAATAAGGCTATTCTGATGATAGAAATCATCAAGATTACGGTTACTCAAGACCCTCATGTTAAGCCACAGACACAAGCACCCACATATGTAAGTCATCATCAATAAAATGTATACATACAACTCTAAGCAAGAAAAAACATTATTCATCATTAAGCAACAAAACCCTTTTCATTTGATTTTAAAATCACCATATACACTTACTAATCCAAGTGTAAATTACATAAATTTAGAATTATTTAACAAGGTTAAGAGTTAAATGCCTTAAAAATGATGATCCACCAAGAAAAACTTGAATCTTCTTGACTATAGATGAGCACCCTGCAAACCCTAGAATCCAATCTTTTTCCAAGAACTTTGAGTGTTTGAGGGAGATTTTAGGATGTTATATTCACACAAAATGTGTTTAAAGAGGACATATACACTTATATAGTATAGGTACTTCAGGTTTACATTGTGGGGAATGACCACAAGGCCCTTAGTTAAAAGCTTAAAAATGGACCCATCCATGGGTACGACTCATCATAAGACTCACTAAGGGAACCATACT
The DNA here is from genome assembly GCF_002878395.1 of Capsicum annuum. Taxonomy (NCBI): domain Eukaryota; kingdom Viridiplantae; phylum Streptophyta; class Magnoliopsida; order Solanales; family Solanaceae; genus Capsicum; species Capsicum annuum. The sequence goes on along the minus strand of NC_061114.1, from coordinate 134,804,513 downwards.
CTAGGGTACGAGTGGTACCATGACTCATACCCTAGGATTATCTTAGGTCACACACACTATTAAGGGTATGACCATACACCCTTGAGTCATATCTAAAGGATATAACTCACCCCCAACTCGTATGCTCCATTCATAACAAAAATAGTCCACTTTTAAGCTAAGACCTCAGTCCATATGACTCACCTAGGTATGACTTATAAACTTAGGCTATTATTAAGAAGGGGTTACTTATATAAAGGATAGAATGCCACCCTCCTAGGATACTCAAGTATTAGAGGGAGGGGAGAGTGTATATGACCTATATCCAAGTAGTATGAGTGGCTATCCCATCATATCTTAGACAATATTCTAAAAAACCAAATATTTTTGTGTGGACATGATCTTAGGTGTTTTATATGTATTTACTCTAAAAGATCTAAATCTTATGCCAAGGAGATGGCTTAAGCTGCTCAAGGATTATGACATAAGTCTTTACTACTATCCAGGTAAAGATAATGTAGTTATTGATTCTCTTAGAAGGTTATCCATGCGGAGTCTAGCTCATTTAGATAAGGAGAAGTGGGATTTGTTGAAAGAAATTCACCTTTTGACCAGTCTTAGGGTTTGCTTCTGGGACTCAGAGAATGGTGGTGTGTTCATTCAAAAACTGGTGCAGTCTTCGCTAGGTGGTGAAATTAAGTAGGAAATAAGTGTTAGATCTAGTGTTGATAAGGATAAAGGGTGATGTTGATGGGAATAAGATTATGGCCTTTGAGATTAGTAGTGAAGTTACCTTGCAGTACCAAGGAATGTTATGTGTTCCTGATATCGATGACTTGTGAGAGAGGATCTTAGATGAGGCACATAATTCATTCTATGTTTTTTACACCGGTTTGACAAAAATGTGCCATGACCTCAAGGAGATGTACTATGGAATAATATGAAGAAGATGTATTCAACTTTATGGCTAAATGTATGGTGTGTCAACAAGTAAAAGTTGAGCACATAAGGCCCGATGGTTTGGATAAAAAAATTGAGTTGTCATAGTTAAAGTGGGAAGTGATCAACATAAATTTTGTTATTGGTCTTCCTCAATCTCAAAATTATTTTGATTAAGTTTAGGTCATCATGGATAGGTTAACAAAGTATAATCATCTCTTTCCTATGAGGACTAAATTCTCAATTGAGTATTATTCGAGGTTATATCTTCATGAGATTGTAAAGTTACATGGGTTACTAGTTTCTATCATCTCTGATCGTGGTACGTAGTTTACATCTCACTTTTGGCGATTATTTCAAAAAGTTTTGGGGACTAAGGTGATACTTAGTACTACTTTTCACCCACATTCAGATGGGAAAGTAGAAAAAACTATTCTGATGTTAGAGGATATGCTTTATGCATACGTGACTGAATATGGTGGTAGTTGGGATGAGCATTTACCCCTAGTAGAGTTTTCTTATAACAATAGCCACCACTCTAGCATTAGGATGTCTCCATTTGATGTGTTGTATGGTTGGAGGTGTAGGTCTCCTATTGAATTGTTTGAGGTTTGTGAGGCAGAGATGTTTGGTCCTCATTTGGTTCACCAATCTATGAGGAAGGTAAAAGTGATTTGGGATAGACTTAGGGCTGCCCAAAGTCACCAAAAATCCTATGAGGACGTGAGAAAAAGGGACTTAGAGTTTGAGGTTAGGTATATGGTATTCTTGAAGGTATCTGCCATGAAAAAAGTGATGTGGTTTGGTAGGAATGGGAAATTCAGTCCCCGATATGTTTGTTCGTAATCGATTTTGAGAAGGGTTGGCAATCCTTCATATGAGTTAGAGTTGCCTTATAGTTTGAGCTCCATTCACCCAGTTTTCTATGTCTCTATGTTGAGGAAGTATGTGGGTGATCCATCTTAAATTGTGCCTATCAGACATATTGGTGTTTCATATTCTTTGTCTTATAAAAAGGTCCTGATTAAGATCTTGGATAAAAAAAGTTCATCATTTGTAGACCAGGGACGTAACTTCGATCAAGGTTCTTGGGAGGAACCACAAAGTTGAAGAAGCTACATAAGAAGCAGAATAGGACATGAAGTCCAAGTATCCATTCCTGTTTTCTGCTTTGCAAAATCATACGGAAGGAATGTGTTATTTATCATACTTTTTCTTTCAAACTTAGTTAAGGGAAAGATTGACTTTCCTGCATCTTTGTTTTCCAACTTACTTAACGGTTAGAGTTGAGGTAGTGGGGTGTAAACTATGCTTTTATTACTTTGTTCCATAATTTAAGGAGGAATGATCTAAGTGGGGGAGAATTGAAATACCCTGGGCTTTGTTCCTTTGAGATTTCTTGAGTTTTGACTCTATGGACATCATACGCTTAGGCTTACTAGTGGTATGATATGGGTACAACTTAGGGGGTCCAAGTCATATGTTTAGCAGTGTGTTCTTGATTATTTATTGTCCTAGGTACGATTAGACTCCATATGAGACGTATGCAGATGGTACTAGTGGTATAGTTCAATTCGCTGTTGTCCATTGTCTAACCCCTTGCATTCTATCTTAGATATGGTTTAAGAGTACTAATCATATGGTATGGGTATGATTTGGGAAAGAGGACTCATATGGTGGACGTTGTGTGATGTCCTATATTCAGTTTAGGGTATGAGTGATAAGTACCACTCGTATATTGTGTGTACGAGTTAAGGGGGAGTTGTACCATCTTGCGGTGATTTTTACAATTTAAGTTAGGAGTATTCTGCACATTTCCCCTCAAAACCTCTTTTGAAACCTCGAATTAAAACATTTTTGGGACATTATATACCTAGTATTCTCAATAAAAAAACACTCAAAACACTCTCAAATCTCTATCAAGCTCTTGGTTTAAGAAAAGGCTATGGTTTTCTTCAAAGTGTTCAATTAAGCCTTACAAGGGTGGTTTATCTGCATACTCTATGGTATATAAGGCATATTACTCCTCCCTCATTGTTAGTTCAACTAAATTCATGTTTTAATGATTGGTTTTTATGATTTAATTATGGGTATCATTTGGTTTTGAGTTATATACTGAGGGTTTTGGTTGTAAATAGTTGGATATTGTTTTCCCATGATTTACTTATGGTTTTTCATATTGTAATTGTAGTTTGAACATGTGGTTTTATGGGAATGGTCAATTAGTACTTGGTTTTCGTTTTGGTTTTGTTTTGGAAAATATATGCCCTCAATGTGTTTGTTAAAATACCTATAAGAATGGTTTTTTCACAGTCTGACTTTTATTGAAACTATTGTTGCATAATATGGTTATGGAACCGAAATTGGTTTAATTGTTTTAATTGATTTGGCAGGGCCTTTGTGGCAATGGTTTTTGTAAATTGGAAATTATGTGGGGTACATGGGAATCCGCTAAGTGTTGGCTTATGACATTGCTTGCAAGCTATAGTCGGTATGATGATACTACTCCATAATGCCTTGGTAATTAGCACATAGAATTGGTGACTTGGTTGTGTACTAAAGGTTTTAATTGGACAATAATGGCGGTTTGTGATAGCTAACCATTAAGGTGTGATTCCAATGGACGGACACTGGAATTTCATGTTTGCCGACATGAGGGTTGGTCAGGGTGATCATATACTTGTGGGGAACAAGGGAATCCCCTAAGTTTATATTTGTATATATGTATCATGGAGGGCGAAGGGAACATAGGAATCCCCTACCCCTATTATATCTCTAATTCATGTGGCTACACACACTGGGGCTCGTTCAGGAGGTTACATGGACCTATATAGCCCCTGTATGGTTTTAGAAAGGTTAAGCTACATATCCCAAGTTAAGGTTTTAAATGCATGTTGCACTCGATTCCCTTTTCAAGCATGGATTATATATATGTACGGATATGGTTGCATATGGTTATTTACTTAGTTTTAAATGATGGAATTATTTTATCCTTACTCCTGAGTACATGCTATCATTCACCCGCTAACCCATATTCGAACGTTGCATCCCCACGCGATGCAGGAACTGGCCATACTACTCCTTCTGCTCAGTAACTCGGATTCAGGGACAACTTTGTGTCAGATTGAAGTGTTGAGATTTCATACTCTTAAAGTCTTTATTTGATGTTATGGACTTCTCTACATACTTTTGTTATTTCTTATACTTTGGGTTTTGGCTATTGTCGGGGGCATGTCCCGACCAGATATTGTTTTGATTTCGGATAGAGGCTTTGTGAGACTACTTTAGATTCGTAGGGGCGGTGTTGGTATTAGTGTTAGCCTTGGCATTGGTATTGGTATTGGGGTTGACACCAATTGGATATTTGATTGTATTGTTGGTTGGTGATAGTTATGGATTCTTGACAGTGCCCAAGAGCACACGCAAGTGTACGTGGTCTACCAAGTAGTAAAGTGGCCTTAAAGAAAGCTTAATATTGATTCCATAGGGACTTGTGTAAAGCAACTATCCAATTCTAGTTTAACAATTCGAGAAAAGGTAAACAATAAAGTTTTGGAATTGTAAACTAAAAAGTAAACTAAACTAATACAGAAAGATAATAACTTAGGACAATCAATGGATAGAAACCCAGGGTTCAGGCTTACAAACAATCATACTACGTTTTTGAATTTCATTCATTAAATCACTTATCTTGGTTGTTGATTTGTATGGTTAATCACATGATCATGGTCTCCCAACCTCTAACTGTTTACCTAATTTGGACATTACAACTACATCATTGCGTGGGGATGCAATAATCCAACTAGGTGATTTGAAGCTATCATCCTACCTGTGAATCAAGTTAGGCATCTAAGTGTATCCCTGTCCTAAATGATAATTTGAATTCCTTATGTTATAAAAGAATACAAATCATACTTTGTTTAATCCCATGTTCTACCTCCCTATTCCCTCTCCCGAGTTCACAAGGTTGACAATTGATGTATTCTAAGGGTAGCTAATCCTTAAAATAGTTAAATTAATAATAAACAAACAATCAATAATGATAAGCAAATCAACAAACTTAATTCAAAATGAAATTATTCATGATCTTGGCCTTAAGCCCGGATAGGGAGTTCAACCTTTAATGAAAATATTCATCATCCAATCCCTTGGATTTATGATACAAACCATAAAGAAACTAAATTAAAGAATGATAAAATCAAAAAAGAAGTTGTGGTAGCCTTCAATGCTCCAAGATTTCCAAAAGTATGTAAACACATTATATAACATGTATTTATAGTATTGGAGCAAGACAAGTCCGTTTTGGAGTTGGAAACGTTTAGTTATTGAGCCCGGGAGTGGAGAAGGCGCTGCCCTGGATATAGCCCCACTCCAGGCAAGGTTGCGCCCTAGGTTAAGCGCCGTTCCAGGAAAGGCGTCATCTTCATATCACCTTGGATCACTATTTTGGTGTCTTATGGACCGTTTGGAGTGCTGCACGTGCAAAAAATCCTTCCTACGCGCTCTCACTCTCCCCGGACATTTCAGGTGTCCAAATTTGGGTCAAGTTGCATATTGTGCTTCCGTGATCCATTCCAAGCCTTTTTGTGCTGTTTCCACTTGATTTGAAGCTTGTATACACTTCATATATCATAATAATCCATTCAAAAAGCATACTATATCATTAAACACAATAATTTAAAGCTCAAATCAACACATCCAACACAATGAACTAGAAACATCTGCTAAGACTAGGCTTCATTTAGTTTGATCTTTAGCTCATTGTTCTGACTCTTGTTTTGATCCAATTAACCCTTTAAAATTATGATCAAGTTTTTTCACATTTAAATATGCAATAACAACCTTATAAACTCATCAAACACATTATAACCCAATATGATAGACTAGACAAACACCTAGCTCAAGCTAGCCACACTAGTTTTCTCGGTTGAACTCTAAATGATCAATTTGAATCAAAACTTGTTTGAAAACACAATTAAACATTGTAAACACATAAATTTACCCTTAGATTCATATTTATATCATTATCAACACATTAATCACAAGAATCATCCTCAAATCAAGGCTAAAAAGACTTGAATAGTGACACTAGAATGCATTAATACACCAAACATCAATTCTATTACTGTCCTTGAGCATTTATTATTCTATCTTGCTACATTTTGGAATTCATCTGACATGAGGTATAGGGCGGTTATTGATGGGTATTGAGGGTGGTCTCTGATCTAGGTTGGGATTGAGACAACCGACACGACTAGGCCCAGGTTTGGTTCATGTCACAAACTCTCAAACAGTCGCAACACATGATCTACCAACCCTATCCACTACTAAAGAATCACCCACAAAAGTTGATACACATAATAACACAAATAATAAATCCCAAGATAAATCTAACCATGGGGAATAATAAAAAGACATGTAAGAGTAAGTGGATCCCCGATCAAATAAACCAAAAAATCATCTGATGGCACACCAAGATCATATCTGTGATAACAGCATCTGAAGACTCATAATCAAATCTAGCAAGTATGAAATAAAATTAACCACGCCTGACACCTAGCTGGGCTCTTGACCGATCTCTTATCTTTCCTTCCTCAGAACCTTTACGAGCACCTTGGGAACCATATGATGACTATGCACACCACCTCTAGATGGGGGAAAAACTGCTTGAATCGATGGAACACTCTGAGCTAAAGGAAACATCACTCCACGACTGGGGCACACTCTCACAAAATGGTAAAAATACCCATAAGCATACCATGACCCAAGCATTGTACTAAAACAAAAAGATTCGGTTAACCCATAATAACAACCATAACTAGAATAATTAAAAGACAAACCCCTCAAAGGCAGATCATTGCCCCAGATAGGATGATTATTGTAACTAAACTGACCTCGATCGGTGATCTGAGATATGGCTTGAATTAGTATACTAGACTATCCCTGAAGCTAATTTGACTAAAATAGAGAGTACCGACCATGAGAACTACTGCCTCTGAATCTTGAGCCACTACTAGTCCCACTAAAACCACCTTAAAATTCAGCCTCTTATCATGTTCCCCTAGGACCTCAAGATGCATCTCCTCTATAAGCTAAGCATGATCAAAAATCTCAGCATAAGGTCTACTTACAGCAACCAAACTTTGTGTTGACATACGAAGAGGAATTCTCAATCCCCGAACAAGGTAATGAACCCTCTTATACTCAATAGTCATAATAAAAGTAGCATACCTAGGCAACACACAAAATCAATCCACATATTCAAAAATAAACATGGATCCCTGCACTAAGCTCGAGACCTGATTCTTCAAACAATCCCTAAAATTGCGAGGCATGTACTTCTTAAAGAATATCTCAAAAAACATAGTCCATTTCAATAGGGTAGATCCATCTATCATAGAATAAAGATGACATCTCCTCTAATATTGATATAATAAGTCAAACAAAAAAGTAGTGCAATGCACACTACAGTTCTTAACTAGACTAAAATTACTAAGCCTATCCTTACAAGCAATCAATAAGTCATAAGGATCCTCACATGGTGCACCACAAGACCTAGTTGGAGCCAATCAAGAATCTACCTAGCATCTTGAGCACCTTAATAGACATAGTTGTTGTGCAACTACCGGCTAAGCAACCACCAACACAGGAGGGACCTCAACTCTTGAGTTGTAGCTATAAGTTGCACCCTTGCCTTAATACCACTCTGATCTATAGACTGAACACCATCAGATGGTTTACCACTAATTAATCCTAAAGGCTAAATTAATTCATCCCAGAGAATGGAAAAAGAAATAAACCCCACTCGAGCGTGGGTTGGTCCTTAGCACACCACTAGCTAAGGCGAAAGAACCACTTTCTAGGATTGGAGTTCTTGTCTCGTGTAGTAGTAGCACGTGTTCTAGCCATCTGTAAAAGAGTAAAACCAAAGGAATTCTTTAGACACTAACTCAGACACTTTGCATGAAATGAGTTAAAACATGAAAAGCTTCTAAGAATGTCCAATAGCCTCCCAAAGATAAGAAATAGATTCCATCATTCTTATCCATAGGACTCTACTAGACATTTGCTCTTGTACCAATAATATTAGTTAACCTAGGCTCTGATACCAATTGTCATGACTTGATTTATAAGTAATGATAGAACCTAATTTATCCCACCAATAACTGATCAAAACTGGAGGATAGAGCTATAAGCAATGATCTAATTTTGTGGAAAATGGCCTAAAAGCTGGAATTAAACATTTTAAGACATAATAATAAGGCAATAATGAGAGTATATAGGATAGATAAAACATTAACAACCATCTAATGACCTTGTAGTGTCGGTAAAAGAGCTACTAACAATGGAACATAAGTACTAAAATAGTCAAATACAAATTTGTCTCAAGTAGTGAAAGACTAGACACAGATAATAGAAGGAAAAAGTGGCAACTCCAACTCCAAGAGCTCACCTTATCTAAAAAATCAACTTACCATAACTGTCACATCAGATGCGGCCACTAGTACTCGAATCTACACAAAAAGGTACAAAAGTGTTGCATGAGTACCAAAAACCATGGGTACTCAGTCGACATCATCAGCTGACTGATATAAATCATTATATAAATATAATAGGATGCAAGATAAATAAGCTAAGTAAAGGTAAAAGGGTAAACCTAGAAATTAGCTCCAACACATTAAATAAATAACTAGAATATAAATAATATGAAATAAATCATAGTTAATACTATAAAACTAGCCCCCATAAGCAAGTAAGTACAAAAAAGTAAATAATCGGCCCCCATAAGCTTAGGTGTTGCTACCACAAGAAAGTAAATAACCGAAGTTCTATAAATTTACCGAACATTAAGACATAAACAAGAAGCCATCCATACCGTATCATTTCATAAATACTCTCTCTATGCAAGACTCAAACGTGAAATCAATAGCATCATCATCATTATCATCATTTGCTAAACCTAATTAAAACACATGTTATCAATATCATTTTCAATTTTTGGACTTGAATAGGAACACAATATCAATAAACCACTGATTTTTTCCCAGAATTAGCACCAACTCTCAAGTACCAATCTAGCATAATTATGTATCTACTCTTCTTTATCTTAAAAATGAGTATTTTAAAGGCATATAACATGTGTATAAAAGTCTACAAGATCTAACACAAATCATGATGTAAGGTGGGCCGGACGGGCCCACTTATAATCTCCAAATACATTCTAAGGCAAATTCAACCCCAAACTAAGATAAGGTATCTAAATTAAGTTCTAGATGTTAAACAAGCCACAGTTAGCCCTAATATAGCAATTATACCTAAATCATGAGCAACTAAGTCAATTTCTCATAAATTATGGTACATTAATAGGCTAAGCAGTGCAATAATACTAATTATATCAATCATACCACCAATAACAAAATATCATCCCACATCTATCTTAATATCATAATTATACTATGAATTAGCTTAATCTATAAAGAAGGTAAACCTTGCCTACCTATATACCAAAAAAATCCTAAAGAATCTGCTACACCGATGATTTTCCCATTTGAGAGCTTCTGAAAGATGCCACAATATCAAAATCACAATATACTTAGCAAAACAACAATAATGATACCCATAACTATTATGCCTTGGGTCAAAAATCACTTAAAAATTTCATATGGGGCCCGCTTGTGGAATCACTCTTTTAAAATTAATAATACATCCCTCAATTATCAAGGAACATTTACCCTTAAACATGGGTGAATTTCGAGCTCTAATGGTGATACAATCAATCCACCAATATTCTAGGGATTTTGGAAAAAGATAAAGGATTTAATCATGAAATTAGTAGAAGAATACCACGAATTCAGAGAAGAAATGTGTTACTCAAGCTAACAAACACTCCAAAATCACCCACTAATAGTTCTCCCATGTTTTCACACTTTCTAGAGTTCTACACTCTTGAAAATAGGTGTAAAATAGGAGAAAATAGGCTAAATAGGGATTTTATTAGTACCAAGTACCACAAAAAGTAGGCCCTAGGTCGCTTTAGCAATAACCACTAAAGTACCCAAGTGATGCTAAAGTGGTACTCATATTAATGGGGAAAGGCCACTTATGTAGTCAGTTACCTCTAAAGTATTCTTTTACTTTAGTGGCCAACATGCTACTATGTGACACTCACTAAGCTGGCCAAGGCGGCTTAAGCATAGAAGGCTGCTAAAGTGCCTAACGAGCCACTTTAGCAGTCACACTAACTAAATTTTATCAACTGGGGACTTGGAATTTTTTGAGTCTCTACTGAGCCCTCGCAGTAATCCTTAATACCATATATGCAAATAAACTATGCTACCCTACAAAATTTGATGTTTCAAACTTAATGGTGTAGTCAAAATTTCAATCCAAGGCTATTTTGATGAAAAGTGGATCCCACACCCATATACAATTATTTTTACCTTTCGATCAATTGCTTAAAATGAGTCCAGGAGCCTCTGAACCCAAACCAATTGTCCACTTATCAAAAAATCAATGTTCTTGAGCTACATACGAGATCATTTGACTAAACTTTTTGCATGGTATATGATTCTAACTTACAAAGACTTCAATATAGAGAATTAGTTCGAAAAACCAAAAGAACTGCCTGGTAACCAAACTATTAGCTCCAGCAATAGGAATGATCTAAGTAGCAAATATGAGTGAAAATTTAGAAAATGACCTGGAGGGTCATTACACTTCTAAAAAATGTCTTCCAAAATTAAAAGGTAAACTTAGTAACACTATTAAGATGATATTCAAAGAGAATCCATACAATTTCACCAACTTTCTATGGTAGAGTCTAGCATAATCCTCAGATCAATCTAAAGTGTTAACTAGCAAGAAATACATTAACTTAGTCATTCAGTCTATCGTTACCCAAATTGAATCATGTTGTCGGCGAGTATGAGGCAACCCTATAATGAAGTCCATACTTACCACTTCCTACTTTAAAGTCAGAATACTGATATCATAGGATAAATTACGAGGTATCTGTTGCTCAACCTTAACCTTTTGGAAATTTAGACACTTAGCAATTCTGTGATATCTTTCTTCATGTCATTCTACTCTTCTAATAGATCATGGTACACCTTAATTTCTCCTGGGTGAATATAATACCATGAAATATGAGATTCATTAGTATCTAATGCCTCAAGTTATATACATTAAAAAACAAATATTATCCTAAAAATAAAGAACACCATCTCCCCTTAGGAGAAAACATCAACTTTCTGACTTTGAATAGCTTCTTTTAACTTAAGAAAAATAGGATCACTATCTTTCTTTTCTTTTATCTCAGCTATCAGAGAAGATTCTAAACCATTCAAAACCAAGATAATACCGACTAAATAAACTAATTAAATTCCTGTGAACATCACAAACTAACTCTTTTTTCTTACCATATACATGAGTAACACTCCCCATAGACAACCTGCTAAGAGCATTAACCACAATATTAGCATCAACAAATTTTGCTATATCCTCTGAAAAAGTTTAGATCTTTCAGAATGAACACACATTAAAGGCTCTTATGATCCGTGAACACATCTACATGAAAACCATAAAGATAATGCCTCCAAATCTGTAGGGGAAAAACAATAGCTATCAACTCAAGATCATTAGTCAATTAATTTTTCATATGAGGTTTGAGCTATCTAGAGACATATGATATAAACTTTCCTTGATGAATCAACACACAACCAAGGCTAAATTTGGAGGCCTCATAATAAACCATAAACCTATCGAAATCATCTAGTAGAGTAAAAAATAGAGTGGAGGTGAGTTGAGTCTTCAAATCCTAAAAACCATTCTTACAAGAACCAGACCACTAAAATTCAACAAACCCTTCTTACAAGAACCGAACTACTGAAATTTGACTTTCTTAATAGTAAATCTAGATATAAAAGAATAAATAGATAAAAATCCTTCAACAAGTCATCTATAGTATATCTGATAGAGAGATTGGTCTAAGTCAATTGTTAATTACTTTGATCTTTGGAGCATGAACCAAAATTTCCTCACAAAAAATGATATGACCAAGGAATGCTACTAATTTCAACAAAAATTCACACTTACTAAACTTTGTTAATACCTACAATATTTGAGAGTTTGCAAGATAATCCTTAATTTGTATGTCCATCCTAATGTTGAGAATAAATAAGGATATTGTCTATAAAGACCATGTTGAACATGTCCAAGTATTACATAAACACCCTATTCATCAAGTCCATAAAATTTGTAGGACCATTCGTGAATCAAATATGAATAACAATAAGTTCAAACTGACTATACTAAGTTCTAAAGGTTGTTTTCATAATGTCATATTGTATGACTCTGAACTGATGATAGCTAGATCTATGTTCCATATTTGAAAAATAGATGACACCTTAAAGCCGGTCGATCAAGTCATCAATATGGGAAATAGGATACTTATTCTTGATTATGACTTTTTTTTAACTAATGGTAGTCGATTTAAATTCTAAGAGAATTGTTTTTCTTGCGCACAATTGTCTTAGTTGGAAACTAGCACTGGACAACTCTATTTTTAAAACCAACTGAGGCATAAAAAGAATGTAGCTAACCATTTCTAGAATGACATCAAAATCTCTATGTATAACTCTACAAGATTAACTAGGGATGTTTTTTAAGAAACTTTGACTTGGAAATTTCTGTATACCCGTCTAGCTACGATTGAATCACCAACTGAAGTAGAGACTGAGCGTAATGAACCTTTATGTCGTCTTATAATTTTTCACTCATTCTCATAGTTTAGTAGTTTACTATAGCTTCCCCAAGTCATTTATGACTTACAAGAGTTAAAAGGTTTTTTTAAAGAAATAGACCTTAACTATGGCTATCACCTACCATAACGGTCAGGGGTGAGCCATACACCCCTAAGTCTTATCATAAATAAATTAAAATAAATTCAAGGACGGGGACATAAACCTTAACTCTATCTTCTGGTGGTTCAATTTCAACTATCGTGCTAAGACCTATCGACTCATCCCCAATACTAGAAATGAAACATAGATGTAAGCACCTAGAAGAGAGGACTCTTCTTAGTACAATTACATTTAGGAAATAATAAATAAAGGAGACTCTCCCCTTAAAAAGTAACAAGAAAAGAAAAAAAAAAACTAAACCACTTTATAAAACTATAAACTAAAGAAAATAGCATAGATGAAGATGACGAGATGAAGAAAAAAGCAAGAGTGAATAAGTTCCACGGTTCAGAGAATACTCAAATATGGAGGTTTCTTTATTCTTTTCAATTTTCTTCCTTCGAAATTAACCGCCCCCATCTTATTGATAATATAGTGACTCTAGTGTCATGAGGATGTTATTGATAAGTATAATAATACTAAGGGGACTCAATAACCTAGCTATACTTCGATGAAGTATCTGTTGAAAAAATTTCTTCTCTATAAATGTTCTTACACTAGGAATGATCAAATTTAATCAGATCCAAAAGGTTAGTGATATAGTGATTTAAACTCCAGAGAGGGGTAGTAGTATGGTTAACCCATTTAACAAGGAAATCTAAATCAACCTCAATAATGACATTACTATACCTTTTTTGTATGCACCATGTAATCCCATAGGTTGCTGCTTGTACTTCAACTTGGTTATTGGAACCAACTCCAAGAAGTGTGGAGAAAGCAAAAATCAGCTTACCTTTGTGATCTCTAATAATACCACTTGCTCCAGTCTATCCCGAATTATCAATAGCACTACCATTTGTATAAAGTTTAACCACAGTATTATGAGGTCAATTTTATTTTACCTAAAGCACCCTCATTTCTTGTTGAAAATTCTCCACCATCAAGATTAGGTCCCTCCAACTATTAGGCTATTGTATATATGGGAAAATAGTATTCAAAATCATGACCAACTCCTTAATGATAGAAAACTTCACCCTTGTAGCACTAGAAGATTTACCCCCGTACTTACTTAAACACCTGTTCATCCATAAAATTTGACAAATGAAAATTGGAGTAATATGTAACATGAGTTTGTGCACTATATTGCTAGGTTTAACAATCTACCATTTGATAAGTAAATTTTGCAATAGAATCAATTTTATGCTCAATCCCCAACCAACCAGAAAAACATTTTCAAACATGCTTAGCAAAGTATCTAGAAAAAAAATATGATCAATAGTGTTGAGACCTAGATTATGACAACAAGAACAAGCAGCTGGTTCACTCCCAAATGAAATTATCTTTTCATTAGTAGGAAAATTCCCTCGAGGAGATCTCCAAAGAAGAAAATATATTTTTAAAATGTATTTGTTTATGCCATATGAGTGTATCAAACATAGACTTGTTACTTTTCTTTCTAACTAATTCCCATATAGAAGAACAAGTGAATTTTTTTCTAGTATTAGGCTTCCATATAGACTGATCCACAACCCTTTCTTAATACTGGAAATTTATAATAAGAATATTACGAAAAAGAGCATGAGAAGCATGTTTTTGCACTAAATTTTTATCCCAAATTCCATTATTCAGCACATGTGAAACAATCATATTATTCATCCTTGGAAAATGTTTTTTATGATAAGCAAGAGGTCCCACTCAAAGCCAGTCATCCAACCAAACAGAAAAAGTACTCGAATTTAATTACTATTGAATATGAGGTTCAATATTGCCCTTATTATTCATCATCTATTTCAAGTTGACAGAGTTACTAGTATGCCCCTTCTTGATGGCCTGATTAGTTCTTTGACAGTATTTAGCTTTGAGGAAATCACCCATAATGTTTTCTTAGATCTGAATATCCACTATTTTTTGTATTGAAGAGCTAAAAAATATCATTAAGTTGTTTAACTCCAATACCCCCTTCTTTATAAGGATAGATGAGAGTGGGCCAAGATGCCCAATGATATTTCATCTTCTCATCATTACACCCTAAAAGAAATTAGCAATTAAACTTTTAATCTTCTTACAAGTAGTAGAAATTGGAGTGGTCCGTGAGCAAATGAAAAAAACATACTAAAAGAATGACTTCACGAATGTAACTCTGCCTCCGTAATTCAAAATTTTATTTTGCCACCCTTTGATCTTAGTGATAACCTTAGCCACCATGTTTGTGAAGTAAATAATTCTGGGACCCCCAATGTAAAGTGGGCATCCCAAATAAGTAATAGGACTATCCTTATTAGTAAAACCAATGATGTACTTGATCATATCAATCACTTCAAGAGGCACTTTGGAATGAACCATAAAGTGACTCTTATATTTATTAATAAGCTTCCTAAAAGTCCTCTCATAGACTTGCAAATTTTTATAATAAGCTAAAGAGAATATTTGTAAGTGGATGGAAAGATAATCACATCATTAACAAAACTCAAATGATCCACTTGTGGACCGTTAACCTCCAAATGAAAACCTTGATATAGATAATGATTATTGAAATAGTTCATCAACCTAGATAAAACCTCTACACCAAGAATGAACAGAGTTGATGATAAAGGATCCCTCTTCTTGAGCCTTCTCATAGAGTAGAAAAGCCTATGTCTTGACCCATTGACAATAATAGAATACCAGTTGTTGGACATAATTCTCCATAACATATTGATAAATCTTTCACCAAAACCCATCTTTCACAAAAACAAGCAAATGTATGACTAAGAGACCTTATATAAGTTAGACATGTATAATTCAATCATAAAATTATTTTCTTCCTTTGGTTTTTTGATCTGATGAATAATCTCCTAAGAAAGCATGATGTTTTCTGAGATACTTCTATCCGTAGCAAACCCTAACTAGTTATCCAAAATGATATGAGGAAGAATGGGAGCTACTTTGAGACAGATCAACTTAAAAATAATTTAATCAGTAAAGTTACTGAGAGATAAAGATTTTAAATCTGAAAGCTTATTAGGTTGGTCCACTTTTGGTAGTAGAACCAAAAATTTATGAGAAAAGTACTTAGGCATCTCATGAACACAAAAAAGTACTAAACCACCTCCAAAAGATCACTAGAAATTACATCCCAAAAAGCCTGGTAGAACCGACCACTCATAGCATCAGGACTAACTGTAGATGTTGCACTCGTAGAAAAAAACTATTGTCTTTAACTCATGCATATTAGGTATCTGTTGAAGTTGTTGGTTCTGAATATCACTTACTATGCTAGGGATGTATTTAATAACATTTTTATCAATAATCTTTGTATCACTAGTAAATATTCCCTAAAAATATTGACATGTAGCCTTAGCTATATTCTTATCACCTTAAATCTATTCTCCCTGATCATTCACAAGATTATTAATACATAGCCTCCTCCCTTTCCCCTCGTTAAATCCTGAAAGTATTTAGAGTTTGCATCTCCTTCCTTAAGCCAGTGAAGTTGAGTTTTTCTTTCAAAATATCTTGCTCCAACTTGAGCTATAGGATATACTCTGCATTGATGTAATTAAACTTTGTTCTAGCATCATCAGTATTATTGTTGATAGTATTATCCTCTGTATTTTTAACCTTATCGTCAAACTCTTTCACAGCAACATAAATATATCAATACTCTTTTTTTACCAATTACTAAGAGTATTAGAAGCACTCATTATTTTTATGTGAAACCTCCACATTGGGTTACCTTCAACAGGTCTTGTCTAGCAATCTTTACAGTACAATAAAAGTTGGATTATCAACCCAACAATGCAAAAATTTGAAATATTTGATCTCTGGATCTTGTCTCTCAACAACTTCAAGTAATAAAGGACAGTGATCTAACCCTATAAAGGGAAGATGAGTGACAGATAAGTGAGGCATGATAGCAAGCCACTAGTCATTGACCATCACCCTATCAAGTGTTTTCCAAATCATAGCATCAACTTCTCTAAAGTTGTACCAAGTAAATTTCTAACCATGGAAGCCTTAATCCGTCAAACCATAAGATTCACTCACCCTAGTGAAATAAAAACTCTTATTCATGTTATACATCTGACCACCCAACTTTTCATTAATATCCACAATAACATTAAAGTCACCAATAATTCACCATGATTTATTGTAATTGGAAAATTATAACATTTTCTCCCACATGTCTATTCTCATATATTCTCTTCACATAACATAGATAAAAGTGTTAAGATAAGAACTAGGATGATCCATATGTTTAATTTGACAAGTAACTTGCTCAGCATCATGGTCTAAAGTAGTACAATCTGCTTCATGATTCCAAAGTAACAATATTTTACCATTCCCATTACAAGCAACATACTCTATAGTAAGATAAATTTTGCAAATATCAAGGTTGGAATTATCTATCATATGTTCAAGAATCATAATCATAAAGATCATATGAAAAATCTTGAGATTTTTAAGTCTATCCATCAGTCCTAGAGTATTAATACTCCTAGCGTTCAAATATATTGTATTAATCATCTAAACTTAGAGTTTGGCACCTTTTTTTATTATTTCAATTCCAACAGAGTTACTAGTGGTTGTAGGCTAGACTTATTCAAATTCTTATTTTGACCTCTTGGAGACAAACCTTACTTATCACTAACTTTCTGGATTTCTTCTTGCATATGGTTCTCAAGAGTAGAATCAACATCTCCAACTAAATGATCATTATTCTTATTTTCTATCTCTTCCACCATAAGACGAGTATCTTTATCAAGCTCATCCTCTGAAAGAATGACCCTATAATCATCATTAATATTTTCAATATTTTTTAATCTGAAATAGCTAGAACAATGTTAAGAGTACCAAGAACTTTAGTGCTTTCTACCTTCTTATTATAAATTTTCAAAGGATCAACATGTAAACTAGCTTGTTCAGTCAAAAGAACAAACTTTAAAATCACCACTCTATGGCTAATTTTTTATCAGTATTATCCCCATTTTTTTTCTTTTCTTGATCTGATATTTTTTTTGTTAAACCCAAATGTAAATTATTTTTAAGAGGTTGGGAAGATTATCCCACCCTTTTATTTGTACCATGTAAATAATTTTGTTAATCTGATTTATCACCTATAGGAGTATTAGGATCTGCATCCCTCATAGTATTGCTTTAAAACTAATACTTTGCTCTGAATCTGCACTTTATTCATTATTCTACCTTGACGATTATCACTTGTATTCCCTAAAATTTTATCCATCAAATAAGACAATAACAAAGTGGTAATATTCAATTCAGTTTTAAACATTGAATACCATGACCATGAACTTTTGTATTCAGCTTATTATCAACTAAATCAGATTGATTCATATCAATAAAACTCAACCCATCTTCTTGTTATTGTTGGAAACTGGTAGCAAGAGTTTTGGATTTTAACCGCCTCTCCCTAGAAACACCTTTCTACAAATTCTCTATTTTGAACTCTTCACTTATAAGAATTGGCTACCAGGCAAAAACATCATTCTAATGACCTTGAATTCAAATTCTGACGGTCTCATCCTCTCTTGAACGTCAATTTTAGGCTAGGGGACCTTTGATTCGAGTCCAAAGTCTTTCAAATTCATTTCGGGAAATTGAATAAAAAATTAATAAAAATGGCACTTGGTTGTGGGGCCTACTTTTTTTAAACAACCTCAGATGGAAATTTTGAATGTGCCATTAAGATGGGAATATCAAATTTAATAGGGTAGCATGGTTAGTGTATGTATATGGTATTCCGAAAAAATCCCGATGGATAATTATAGACTTGAAAATTTTTCTAATCTCAACTGGTGCATCTGCAAAAGAGACCCATTATGTGCTTTAGTGGAGGCCACTAAAGAAGCTATTCAGGCACTTAAGCAACCTTGGCCGGCCCCACCAAGCTATCTTAGAGTTAAGCTAACCAATAAAGTACATGTCTATTTAGCACAGACATTTCTTCTTAAGTGGTATGCCAGGCACTAGGAGAGAACTGCTTTAGCGACACTTGAACTCTTTAGCATTAATTTCTAAAGCATCCAAGTGACCACTTAAGTGGAACCTAGGAGACATAAAATCCCCCATCTACCCAATTTTCTCCCTATTTGTCTAGATGTCTCTACAGTGAAAATCGTAGAGAGTGGAAAATTTAGAGAAACATTATTAGCGAATTTTAAGACTATTGTGAGCTCGGGTTTTTGATTTCTTCATCAATATCTCGGTAAGTTTGCATTAATTTCATTATTAATATCTCAATATTTCCCAATATCCATAGGTTATTGTTGGGATGATTTTAGCACCATTTGAGATCAAAATGTATCATTCTTTAGGGTATATGTTCTTGAGCATGGAGGGATGCGTCAACAGTTTTGAAAATGTAATTCTGTAAGCAGGCCCCACATAGGATTTTAATATGATTTTGGACCTAAATTATAAAAATACAATATGGGTACCAATGTTCTCGTATTTATGAATAGAATATAATTTTTGTAGTATGACATCACATGGAAATTTCTTGGAATGGGAAAACATTTATTTATCAGATTTCACCAGGCTTTCTTTGTCGTGCAGGTAGGCTAGGTTTATCTTTCTTATAGATTGGGAAATATTGTAGTATATTTATGATAATGTGCTAGATGTGGGTTGGCTATTGGACCTTCGAAGTACATTTAGTATAATTTGGATCTTTTAACCAGTTACAGTACATTATTTAGGCTTAATTGACTTAGTTACTCATCCTTTATATGGAATTTCTATATTAGTACTAAAATGTGGCTTAATTAATATATGATAAGTGAATTTTCATACCTTAACCTAGTTTGGATATAATTTGCCTTATAATGGATTATAAGGATTAGACGTATTGACCTAATTTTTGGTGATTTATGTAAATTATTTATTTCTTTGGGATTTTAAAATTTTAACCATCCTTATGTTGGCTTTGTGGTATATCTAGGGTTTACGGATGACTGGCACAGTTCGCAATGCTTTTGGTGTGATTTGTGAGAGTTTGTGGTTTTTGATGGTTAAAAAGTATTTATAGTTGACTTTGGTCAGCATTTATTGATATGTGCATTTGATGGCAAAACAAATTGCACCAAAAAATCTAAAATTCTAATTTTTGGTTGGTAACATAGTTGGTGTGGTTTTATGGTTTTTATATCTCATTTTGACCCTCAATTTGGAAAGTTGTGAAATCAGATTTCGGGAGTCAACTTTGTGAAAACATTTTTTTTCAAAATCTGCTATTTGTGTTAAGTCCAATAGGTCTAATTTGATAAGGTATCATAGTTTATTTGCATAATCGAGATCCTATATGAATCCCGAAGAGTCTGTGGAGACTTGAAAATTTTCAAGTTTCCATAGTTGTTGCACTACATAGCTGGTGTAGCCGCTAATGTGCCATTTTGACTACTTTAATAGTAGGCACTAAAGAGCCATTTGGATACTTTAGCGGCCAACTCTAGCTGGACAAGAGTGTTCTAGCGGTGCCCTATCCACTTTAATAGTAGGCACTAAAGTAGACCTTGCCTACTTTAGCAGACTGGCATGCACTGTCCAGTACCACTAAAGTGGTACTTGACCTCTTTAGTTAAAATGCTAAAGTAACCATTTGACCAATTTAATGGCACTTGGTACCCATATATATATATGTATATATATATAAAAAAATATATATATATATATATATATATATATATTCTTTTCTCAATTTATTTCACCATTGTTAAGACTTTAAGCTTGGGGTTTCATGTTTTTAGGCAATTTCTTCCATTCTTAAGTTTGGGTGAGCTTCAAATCCCTATTTCAATTATATTTATTTGATTATTATCATTTAGATCTTGTTAAAACTTAAATTTGGGGATTTTGGTTTGAAAGGCCTAAATTGGTATTTTCTCGATATAAAATCAAATTTCATCCAGTTTTCACTTGGGTTTTATTTTATGAGTTTCTTTAATCATGGAAAATATATTTTTTGATAAAAATTTTGGTTTTACCCTTTTTTTTACAAAACATATTTCGAGGGTCCATTTTGACCCAACACAGAAATAGGCAATATTGGTATCATTAGATTTCTTTTAATAATTATATTCATTACATTCCGTATATGTTATGTTCATTTTTTGTTGTATTATTGTCCTCCATGTGATATCTATTTATTGGTACTTATTTTCCTATACTTGTATTTCATATACGTGTATATTTGTGCTTCTTTCTCATATTTGGGTATATTATATATGTATATCGTAGAACCATTAGCTGAGATAGAGTGGGCTATTGTTTGGAATATTTTTTAGTATAGGTGACGTGCCTCTATTGTGTATTTTATATGCTTTAATTTCTACTTTTCTCAATTGTCCTATGATACCTACTGAGTACAAGTATACCGTACTCACCCCTACTATACCCTTTAAATATAGATCCAAGCATGAGTGCATCATGCTATAGCTGATTCAGGTGTTATCTGAAATATATTTTAACTTGATGGATGATCTATTATTTCAAAGATTATCCACTACCTCTTCCTATCTATTTCAAGTCTTGTTTTGTATTCTAAGACAAATTATGATCTATTTGGTCTATTATTGTATCTTTTACTTTCAAGATGTAGTTAGTAGTTCTTACACTATAACACCAAGTTTTAGGATATTATATGGTATTATTGGTTTTTTATTTCTTCTACTATCATGTATATGTGGTTTGACTCTGTTCTAGGAGTGTTACCTTGGGTTTTTGTATTTATTTCTTTTTTATATAAGTTTAGGTTATTGGATTACTAGTTAAGTATTTGCATAAAATATGCCATCATGACCCTTGGTTTTTGGGCCATGTCAAATTAGTATTAGAGTAGCTAGGTTCATTAGTCTCATCAGTGTAAGAAAAAGATGTCTAATAAAGTCTCACAGATTGATATATTGACGTTGTATCTATCTTTGAGATGCTATAAGATATATTGAGGAAACTTTTCTTCTTTTATTCTAAGTCATGCAGATCTTTCAATATCTTATGTTCTAAATAGTATTTCAATCTTTTCTATATAGATGGTAAGGACTAGATCTCGTAAGGCTAGAGATGCAGAACTATATCTAGGAGAAAGCTTAGTCTAGAGGGTGAGTTGTGATTCATGGATAGGCTTAAGGTAGTGGGCGGGCATGAGGATATTTCCCGTATAGAGGTAGTACTAGGGGACTTTCCCCTGAACCTCAGGTTGAGTATGATAGGGATATGAGGGTTACTCCAGTCCCATAGAGTTCTTCTACCCTAATCTTAGATGGGTTGCTGATTGTTTGCTACCCTATTTGGAGGGTGCTTCTTTGAGTACATCTAGTGTTCCTCTAGCTTCAAGGATAGTGCTTTCATCTACACAAGAGTTTTTCTATTGTGTTTCTTCAATTTTAAGTGTGGATCATCCAGTGGTATCGATATCTACTTATGGTACTCCATAGACTCCAACTGACGTTTCTCCTTTAATGCTTAAATTTGAATATGGTATTCTAAGAAAAAGAGTTCATCCTTTATCTATGTTACCTTCTTAGGTGGGATCCATCCAGCCAGATTACTATGCCCCCTATTATTGTGAGTATAGTTATGTCTTCTAAGGACCAGTAGAGGTTTGAAAGATTCACTTATTTAGGTCCTCCTAGGTTCACTGGTATTGCAGGAAAAGATTCCTACGAGTTTTTGATTGACTATCGTGAGAAGTTGCATAACCTTGGTTTGCTTGGGTCGCATTATGTTGCTTATACTACTTATTAGTTGAAAGATATATCTAGAGATTGGTAGAGGTCACTTGTTATTTACGGACCTCTTCATTCTCCAGAGATTACTTAGGTTCAATTTCTTGAGCCCTTTTTGGACAGGTTTGTGCCTTACAGTTTTAGGGATCAAATAAGAGGCGAGTTTAATTATTTGGATCAATGATCCATGATCATTATGGAGTATAAGGCAAGATTTTATGCCTTGTCTAGATATTCTTATGCCAATATTGACATTGAGTCTGAGAAGATTTAGAAGTTTGTAAAGGGGTTAGAGTTTTACTTTAGCTAGCTATGTCTTAGATTTTATTGTATGGAGCATTATTTCAGAGTATAATGGATCATACTAGGATGACAGAGTCTACTCTTTTAGTGTTTTAGAGAGGTGCTAAGAGGGTGCACCATCGAGGTGAGTTCAAAGGTCACACTCCTTAAGGTAGAGATCCTAAGGGCGTTGGGTATTCAATTGCATTAGCTTTAGGTTGTTGTTCTAGCTCAATCATATCTCTTCCTATTAAGTGGGGTCATAGATATTGCCATGGGTGTAAAGAGGTTGGACATTTAGCCAAGGACTCTCCCTTTTTTGTTTTTAAGGCTACTCTTATATTAGCTATGAGAAGTAAATATTCTACTAGAGGTGCACGTAGTAGAGGTAGTGGTGCTTGTGGATGTGGTTGTAGGGCTACTTAGTTAGGTGGTGGTCGTACAATGTTATCCTATACTTGCCAGATTAGAGGTAAATTCTTCTGACATTGTCATCAAAAGAATTGTCCTTATTTGTTTTAGATCAACATTTGTGTTATTTGATTTGGGTCGACTTTCTCTTGTGTGTTTGCATATTTTTCTTTGGTTTTTTATATTGCTAGAAATCCTCTTGTAATGCCTATCCATATATCTACCCCTGCAAGAGACTTTTTAATGGTGGATCGGGTACACCTACTGTGTTATGAGTTTTGCAAGGTATGAGAATCGGTATATCTAATTGTTTTAGATATGGTAGATTTTGATGTTATCATAAGTATGGATTGCTTAGCACCTTATCATGCTATCCTTCATTTTTATGCTAAGACTGTGACTTTATCTTTGTTATATATGGGGAGGATAACTTAGAAGGGTATGTTTTATTTGGGTCCCAACAGAGTTATATATTTTCTTTAAGCTCGCCGCTTGGTTGAGGGGTGATATTTGTCATATTTTGCTCATATTTATGATGTTAGTACTGATTTACCTCCTTCTTTGGATTCTATTTGTGTTGTCTATAAGTTCATAAATATTTTCCCTATACTACTCTAAATTATGATATTGACTTTGCTATTGATGTTGAGTCAGGTATCAAGCCCATCTATTCCTCCCTATAGTATGGATCCAATAGAGTTGAAGGAATTGAAGGATCAGTTGTGGGAGTTGTTGGATATAGGATTTATACAACCTAGTATATCACCTGCCTATCTTGTTTAAGAAGAAAAATAATGTGCCTATGCATATGTGTATTGATTATCGGTAGTTAAAAAGGTGATTGTTAATAATAAGTTTTCTCTTGCTCATATTGATGATTTATTAGATCAGATTCTAGATGTTTTAGCATTTTTTAAGATTGATTTAAGATTTAGGTATCACCAGCAGAGGATTATAGCTTTTGATATTCCAAGATAGCTTTTCAAAATTGATTCGATCATTATGAGTCCTTGTTCATGTTCTTTGGGTTAACCAATGCCCCATCCATGTTCATAGAGTTGATGAATCGGTTATTTCAATTGTGTCTTGACTTTTTTTCATTGTATTTATAGATAATATATTGGTTTATTCCAAGAGTGAGGCTGAACATGAGGAGCATTTATAGATTGTGCTTTAGAGATTGAGGGATGAGAAGTTATATGTTGAGTTCTCTAAGTGTGAATTTTGGTTGGATTCTATTTCTTTCTTAAGTCATGTGGTGACCAAGGATGGTATTATGACCAATCCGACTAAGATTGTAGCGGTTCATGATTAGGTAATGCCTACTTCACCTATTGAGATTTGGAGTTTTATTGGTTTGACAACTTACTATTGGCATTTTATTGAGGGTTTTTTATCTATTACAGGTCTATTGACCAAATTAACTCAACTTGTGAGGCAAACTTTAACAAGCTCAAGGAACTGTCAACTTCAACTACTATCTTGACTTTGTCTGTGGAGGGTGCCAATTTTACCATCTTTTGTGATGTATCTGGTGTTTTATTAGGAATTGTGTTGATGTAGGAGGGTAAGGTATTGCGTACTCTACTCATTAGTTGAAGCCCCATTAGAGGAATTATCCTACCTATGATTTAGAGTTTTACGTGGTTGTTTTTTCTTTGAAGTTGTAGAGGAAATACTTGTATGATGTCAACTGTGAGATTTCTCAAAACATCATAGCCTTAAATACTTCTTCACCCAGCAAGATATTAATATAAGGCAGCATCATTGGCTAGAGTTGCTTAAGAATTATGACTTGACTATTCATTATTATTCGACCAAAACTACTAAGGTTGTGGATAACTTGAGCTGGAAGTCGACTAACATAGGTAGCTTGGTGTATCTTTTGACTCAAGTGAGACCTTTGGTCTTAGAGGTTCAGTATTTAGCTAACCAAATAGTTAGGTTTTATATTTTAACACCTGGATATGTTTTGAAATTTATTAAGGCAAGGTCTTCCTTGATATAGCAGATTCGGGCTCACCAGTTTGATGATGTTGGGTTGAGAGTGATCTAGGCTTAGGTGTTTAGTGGAGAGGATAAGGAATCCATGCTTGATAGAAATGGTGTTTTGAGGATTAGAGGTCGAGTTTGTGTGTTGAGGGTAGGTAATTTGATTAGATTGATTTTGTAGGAGGCTCGTTGTTATATTTATTCCATCCATCTAGGAGTGATTAAAATGTATCATTATTTGAGAAAACACTATTAAAGGTGTGGTATAAAGAAGGATATAGAAAATTTTGTAACTCATTGCCTATGTTTCCAATTGGTGAAGGTCAAGCATTTAAGATCTGGTGGATACTTTAGAGTTTATCCATTCTCGATTAGAAATGGGAATGGATCACTATGGACTTCATGATTGGGTTGCCTCATACTTCTCCTGGTTCTAATAGTGTTTGGATCATCGTGGATTGATTGACCAAATCTATATATTTTATCTCGGTTTAGGTTTCTTTTAGTGTTGAGAGGTTAGCCCTATCTATGTTTGTGAGATAGTTTGACTTTATGGTGTGCCAGTGTCTATTATCTCAGATCTAGGTTAAGTGTTCACATCTTTTTTTGAAGACTCTTCAGGAGGAGTTGGGTACCAGAGTTGATCTTGTACAACTTCTCACCCTAGATCGATGGACAGTCAGAGTGGACTATTTAGGTTTTGAAGAATATGCTCTGGGCATGTGTTATAGACTTTGGAGGTCCGTAGAAATATCATCTAGCTTTGGCAGAGTTTGTATATAATAATAGCTACCATTCCAATATTGAGATGACACTTTTAAAGGCTTTGTAAGGTAGGCGTCGTCGCTCTCCAGTTGGTTGGTTTTACTTTTCTAAGGCTAGACCTCGTGGTACATACTTTCTTTGAGAACTTTAGATAGATTTTTGGTCATTTACAATAGACTTTGAGTATCTCAGAGTAGGCAAAAGTGTTATGCAGATCGTGGACTTCATTCCTTGAGATTTAGTGTTAGTGACTGAGTCTTCCTTCGTGTGTCTCCTAGAAGGGAGTGATGAGGTTTGGGAAGAGGGATAAACTTAGCCCTTTGTATATTATTGGACCATTTGAGATTCTTTAGACTATTGGGGATGTGGCTTATAAGTTAGCATTGCCCCTAGACTTATCAATTGTTCATCTAATTTTTCATATTTCTATGCTTCGGCTTACATTCTTGATGAATCTCATGTCATTCACTGGGATTCAGTCAAGTTAGATGAGCGGTTGTCTTTTATTGAGAAGCCTATATCAATTTTTGCTAAGGATGTGAGACACTTGTGTTTTAGAGTAATCCCTGTGGTTGAGGTCCAGTGGAGAGATCAACTTGTGGATGAGTCTACTTGGTAGGTCGAGTCTAATATGTGTGGTAGTTATCCCCAACTTTTTGTTGATTCGGTTATTTCTTTTGCCTAGTTCGAGTATGAACTAGATTCGTAGTGGTGGATGATATAATGACATAAGTTTTTGGTGATTTATGTAAAATATTAATTTTTGTGTAATTGTATCATTTTAACCCTTCTTGTGGTTGCTTTGTGGTATTTCTAGAGTGTGGGGATGATTGGCACAATTCCTAATGTATTTTGGTGTAATTTTTCAGAGTTTGTGTTTTTTGGTGGTTAAAAAGGCTTTAAAGTGGAATTTGATCAACATTTATTGAGATATGCATCGGATAACAAAATAGACTATGCAAGCAGATTCAGAAAATCGATTTTAGGTTGGTAACATGGTTGGTATGGTTTCATATTTCTTACCTCTCACTTCGACCCTCGATTCAAAAAGTTTTGAAAATGGGTTATAGAGGTCAAATTTGTGAAAATAATATTTTCTCAAAAATATGATATCATCATTGAGTCTGGAGCATCAAATTTGTTAGTGTATCAGAGTTTATTTGTGTATTCAGAATGTCGAATGAATCATGAAGGATTCGCGGAGACTTGAAATTTTTGAAGTCTCTACAGCTGGTGCACCACTTAGCTGGTGCAGCCCCTAAAGCGCCATTTTGGTTGTTTTAGGAGTAGGTGCTAAAATGCCACTTGGTTTCTTTAGAAGCCGGCTCCAACTGGACAAGAGAATTTTAGCGATGCCTTGTCTACTTTAGTGGTAGGCATTAAAGCATCCCTTGTCCACTTTATTTTACTGGCACGCATTGGCGAGTACCACTAAAGTGGCCATTTGACCGTTTTAGTAGCACCTGGTACCCATTTATATATTTCTTTTCTCGATTTCTTTTACCATTTTTGAGATTTGGAGCTTGGGACTTCAGTTCTTAGGTAATTTCTTCAATTCTTAAGCTTGGGTGAGCTCCATATCCCTAATTCAAATTATGTTTCTTCAATTATTATCATGTAAATCTCGTTAAAAGTTCAAATTAAAAGTGAAATTTGAAGATTATGGCCCGGAAGCCCTAAATTGTCATTTTCTCGATATAAACCCTAATTTCA
Source organism: Capsicum annuum (assembly GCF_002878395.1). Classification (NCBI taxonomy): domain Eukaryota; kingdom Viridiplantae; phylum Streptophyta; class Magnoliopsida; order Solanales; family Solanaceae; genus Capsicum; species Capsicum annuum. Next base: position 134,776,810 of record NC_061114.1, on the reverse strand, counting down.
ATCTATTTTTACTTGTGCTTTCTTCTATGAGTTCCTTTAGTCATGGAAAATATATTTTTGGACAAAATTTCAATCTTACCCATTTTTTCCAAAAACCCATTTTGAGGGTCCATTTTCACCCCAACCCAAAAATAGGTAACATGGGTATCGTTATCTTCCTCTTAATGCATAGATTCTATATTTATGTATATTAGTTGGTTTTAGGTCCATTTGTAAAATAAAATATTAGTGTTAAAGGCTTTTTTGTACCAATGAAATTTGAGGTAGGTTACGACTTATGTTTGTTCAGATGGTACTGGATAGTTAATATTGATTAAAACATGTTATAGGTGGAGAAATCAATCATGAAAATGGTTATTAATATTATGTTTTGCTCGTGTGGGGGCCTGTGTTGTTGTTATTTTGTGGTATTGATATGTTATATGATATGTGTGACCGTATGGGGTCTTGTATGATGTTGTTGATCTTGTGTATGTATTTTTGGTGCTATCCTCTGGTGAAAAGTCTAAATTGGAATTTATATGGTATCAATGACATATTGTCGTGTATTTTGCTCTATTGGGATATAATTATATTGGATCCATGGAGTGTTGGCATATTGAGTAGACTTTGTCTCACATAGTTGGTATATTGGTTGGCTTTGAAAATCTCAGTATAGTTGGTTCTGAGCATTGCATCCTCATATTATATGAACTTATGAAACATTGGTACCATTGTGGAAAACTGGAAACACTGCCTTATGACATCTTTATAGACTTTATATCGAGGGATGTGCAAGAAAGCAGTCATGGATATTGGTATTAGATATTGCATGTTATATAAGTTGCAAACTCCCCATGGGTCCTACTTGGAAGCATAGCTCGGTTGGTGTATACAAAGGTTGTGATATAACCTCGAGCATCACATCATTATCCCATTATTTTCATTATTTTTTTCATTGCATTTCATATATATTGTGCTCATTCTGTGTTGTATTATTGTCCTTGATGTGATATTTGTCTATTGGTACTTTTTTCCCTTTACTTGTATTTGGTAGACCTATATATTTGTGCTTCTTTCTCGTATTTATGACCTAAGATAAATTATGATCCTTTTGGTCTATTATTATATCTTTGACATTCGAGATGTATTTACTAGCTCTTACACTGTGACACAGGTTTTTGGATATTGTATCGTATCATTGCTTTTGTATTCTCGCTATTATCATATATGTGTGGTTCGACTCTGGTCTAGGAGTTTTGCCTTAGGTTTTGATATTGATTTCTATTTTCATATCGGTTTGGGGCTTGCCACGAAAAGTGCTATCATGACCCTTGGTTTTTAGGTCATTATATTAGAAGTGAGCCCCTCCGAACCACCTTAGGCCAAGACTATTATTAGCTCCTTTTAGACTTTATAGGTATGTTATATCCTCTAAATGTATACTATAGAGCTTTAGGAGGCTATTCATATTATGCTTTATTCTTTATTTATACTTTGGAGTATTAGATCAGATTCAAGATTCATAATGTTGCATTTCGATTCAACATGGCAAATGGTGATATGAGTTCAGGATCAAGTCCGGCGTTTAGAGTTAACTTATGACAGTTATGTATTTGGTTTGAGTTCGGTGTTTACAGTATGAAAGGATTCACAGTTATGACTTCAAGATATGGTTAATTAGTATAATTGTGTTATTTCTTCTCTTTAATTGTACCCTCTAGACTTATAGGGGCCCACATTCCACTATTTTCTTTCTGCACTTACTGGCTTATGAGGGCCAGTTTTGTAGTAATAGCTATGTTTCCTTTATATTATTATTTTTCCGGTTGTGTATTTATAGTATTGGAGTGGTATCACAGGTTTTCCCTATAACTTGAGTTTGCATTATCTATATTGCATGTTTATTATATGTATATTATGATTTAGCTCATTCAACCAATAATGCCTATGAGAACCCATGGCTTTGGTAATTATATTACATTCTGTACCATTTTGTTGTAAATCTGGGAACTACCTGTCATTTTTGACATTGTGATTGTGCGATCTAGAGTTGGGAGACAAGGTAAGTTCTCGGATCCAGAGTTGGCTTTTTTCTCTTTATTTTATTTTTGCTTAGTCTTTCCATTTTTGAGACAGATGTATATTTGACTATTATAGTACTCGTATTCTTTTTTTTAGTAGTTGTTCTTGTACTAAAATTTCTAGGTCATGGGATATGTCATTTCTCTTATTTATCTTCCGTTATCATTATTATTCTATGATTTATTCTCTTAAAAGTATTTTACCTGCATATATTTGGCATTTATGCTATTTTCTACCGGATTAGCCCATTGCTTAGAGCTTCAATATTTGGTTTAGCTTTCCTACTGGTAGGAAAAAGAAGGTGCCTTCATGACATAAAAATTAGGTCATGACAAATTAGTATCAGAGTGCTAGATTCACCAGCATTGTTGGTACAAAAGTAAATGTCTAGTAGAGTCCCATAGATTAGAATAATGATGTTCGTTTCTCATCTTTGAGAGGATATAGGACATTCTTAGGAGATTTTCACTTTTTTCACTCATTTTGTGCTAAGATTTAAGTTGGTTTCTAATAATTCACTTGGTTTCACTCTTTCGCAGATGGCTAGATTGCATGCTACTGCTACACGATACGAGGACCCCGAGTCCACAACTAGGGATCCTATTGCAATTCGTGGATGACCTAGAATTTGAGTACAACTGAGAGATGCAGACCTATTTGGAGACCAGGATAGGGTCCTTTACGAGACCCTATCTTCTTTACTGGTTAGGATGCATTTGTTTAGATCTTAGGATTAGTTGGTGTCTCACCATCTGATTATACGGGGTCTGTGGATCAGAGAGGTACTGAGCCATAAGCATAGCCTATAGTTATGACATCCAGAGTTGAGGTACCTTCTGCCCCAGTGGTTGCTCAGTTGGTAGTTTCTCAGCCAGTGGTTATCCAACCTATTATGTCAATTGAGGAGCAGAAAATGGTAGGTAGTTCTTGAGATTCACTCCGTCTAGTTTTTTTGGTGCACCGAGTGATGATGCTTATGAGATTTTAATTGCTTAAAAGGATAGACTATATAATTTAGGTCTAGTTGTGACTCGTGATATGGGTTACACTACTTTCCAATTTTATTTGGCGGCTGACACTCCTGGAGAGGTCATCTTGATTCTAGGCCAGCTAGATTTCCCCCTTTGACATGGACTCAGTTCTCCAAGTTCTTTTTGGAGAAGTATATGACCTGTGGCCTTAGAGATTATTTGAGGAACCATTTCACGAGGTTAGATCAAGGATCTATGACTATTTTTTTAGTATGAGGATTGATTTCATAAGTTAGCTAGACATGCTACATCTATTTTGTCGATTGAGTATTAGCGAGTTCAATATTTTGTTTGGGGATTGAAACTTCCTCTCTACATGATACACAGAGTTTGGTTGCTGTTGGTAGATCTTTTACTGAGGTTTTTGACTATGCACAAGTTATAGAGGAGATGCATCATGAGGCCCAAGGGGGAAATGATAAGAGGCCATGATATTATGTTAGTTTCAATAGAAGTCGCTCATGGTTTAGAGGCAATGATTTTTAGGGTAGGTACCCTCTGCGTCAGCCGTATCAACATCAAGGTAGGCTTAGCAATCCTTTTCATTCCATAGTTCAGATTTATCAATGGAGGCCAGTCTAGTTATAGTCATCATCCTGGCCAGTGTAGTGATCAGCCTCCGAGGGGTTTATCTTTTGGGTATTCTGGTTGTGGTGGTTAATCTGGGTCAGCCGAGTCTTCTGGATTCTGTATAGTGACTAAAGTGTGTTATGGTTTTGGTACCTTTGTCTATTTCCCTTGAGAGTTCACCAATCTTGGAGTGGTGCTTCCTGCACCTTAGAGTGTTTCGACAATCAGGTCAATACCTCCCCCAGCTCGAGGTGTATGCATGGTTGTTGGGGTGGTCCCTAGGGTGCTCGTAGAGGTCCTCCAAAAGATGGTGATGTCGCCCAATATTACACCTCCAAGAATTATATTGTTTTCTCTCTCAAATATATAAGCCAACAAAGGTTGGGGTCAAACACATAAGGAATAGGCCGAATCTCTATCACAAACTTTCTTAAGTAGCCAGAAATATGCAGAAAAGTAAATGGGGGGATTTTGTAAGAACAACAACTATAGTAACAGGTCTTTATTACTTTAGGTTGAAATCAATATGAGATAAATACTAGGACTGTGTTCCCCCTGACTTCCTAACTCTGCAGACTTATCATGCTCATCAAACTCTCTCGATACGTTATATGCAGAATTTATCAAGATATGTATCACCGTCTTATGAATACCTTTGGTAAATTTCACTCGTCACCCTTTGAGTCTCGAAATGTTTCCTTACTAACCCTTGTCCTGGATCCCAGATTAGCTATTACCTTTTGGGTCTCAAGTTAATTAGATGAAGGTTGATAGCTTCAAATTACTATTGTGATCTTTTTTTCCTAATCTCAACCTCATTTTTGGAGATGGTGTTTAATACAAGAATATTATTAACTTTTGCAGCCGTTAAGAAAGCAATCAAATTGAAGAAAATCACAATACATGAAAGAACATCAATTAAGAATGACTTTGCACTTCCTATACATCGTTATTCCATCAGGGTTCCCACAACCCTAGTTAAGTGGTTTACCCGTTCATGTTTGCAAGAACATCCTTTGAATTCATGAAAGAAAGCATATGAATAATCTTAAAATAATTGAAGAATAAAAACCATAATCTAAAATTAATATCCAACCGTAAAAACCAAGGACAATGGATTCCAAGATCAAAAGTGTATCTCAGAATCAATATAGCATTATAAGTATAAATAGTGTGTAAACTAATAACAAAACATCAATAGGGTATTTATAGAATACATCTAAGTCCTAAAAATCCTACCCAAAATGAAAAAGGAAAACTAGGTCAGCAACTATCTACAGACCCACTTACGGGTCATAGGTGCTACCTACAGACCCTAGGTGGGTTGTAGAGCTTAGAAGGAATCAGAAACATTCAGTTCTTCTGCATATGAAGGTACTTACGAGGGTGTAAGTACCACTTACGCCCTGTAAATGGACCTCATAAGTATTAGAGTGACTTGGACATCTTTAGAACTTTCAAAACATTTTCTTCTGCTACTTACGAAGGGACCTACAGAGGACATAAGTCCTACTTAGGCCCTTAAGTGGTCCATAAGTGGGCCCCTACACACTCAAACTTTTTTCTCTTCTTTTGCTCTAGAACCTAGTTTTCTACAACCCTAACCCAAAAACATATCACATCTAACAAAAAGGACCTAAGTATTTACATATTTTTTGATTTTAAGCATCTAAAGTGCCATGAAACCATGTCGTATCAACACCCTCAACTTAGAACATTTGCATTTCATCATGTAACAAAACATAACAAACACAACACGATGCTTAACTAAGAGAAACCTAACTCACCTATGGCAGTAAACTAAATTTCAGCTTAAAATTTTTACCCCCTCTTATTTTCAACTTTTCAAAACCAATTGCGTTGATCTATGTAGCACAATATTAAGACACAAAGGAATCAAGAAATGACATTACATTTGCAACAAATAATAAAGCATGTTATACCACCCGAACAAGTAAGAAGTTAACACAACCCATGTACACTCACAGAAAAGAATTCCCAATTCTCACAGTATCATCATGTTAATGCAAGGGACTATAACAAGACATTCACTCTCACAAAAGAAGTTTCAATCAATGTGCATAGAATATCATAGGCTTGCCCTTATTTTCTATACCTTAGTTATCTGGTCAGTCTGACTAGGATCATTATAGGACATTACTTGTCTTGTAATGTAGGCTTGGGGGCTGGTATGGCATGTTTAGAAACTAGTGACCCTCTATCCTTGACACTACATTAATATTTTTTCCCAACTACTCAACCATTCCTCTTTTATTCCTCCATTTTCTCCTTTATTGATTTTTTGAAATTGGTGTGGTTTTCTTTTTTCTATTTAATCAATTTTCTCTTTTTTTTCTTTTTCTTTTCATTTTTTTCATTTTTTTTGTTCTCTCTGATTTTTTGACCCACCCAACCTTACTTGCTTTTTTTTACATTACAACCTTCTGCATACCTAACTTTAACTATGCACCTCTATGATAGCCACCCTCAACTTAGAGTATTTGCCAAAGTTGGGGTGTACAATGTCCAAGGAGGGACCATAGGAAAAACAGGTTCATTGTAATTAACTTGGGAAGGTGAAAGGTGAAAACAAGAAAATAGGTTAATGTAGGCTCAAATTAGGGCTCAAGATATACTTATTTAGATTTGGATAATTATTTAGGATAAGATTTGACTAAATAAAAATGGTATATGATCATGTCCTAACCAACCATCCTACAACATAGGCAAGACTAACCAGGCAAGTTCTCGATTAAAGCACAAAGGGAACTAGGTAAGTACCGTACACACACATGGTACATGGTTATATTACCAATTTTACCTATCCAGTTTATGCAAATTCTAAGCTATTATTATTTCATACCTAATCCTAATGACATAATAGGATCCACAAGGGTCACACACATATATTTACATCACATAGTTCAAATTTTTTTTAGGGATATCACTTTTTCAAAACATTTCAACTATCCTTAGGTTCCTTATTTTTATCTTAATTAAAATCATACAGCACAAAACATAATATGACCTAAACTTACCGTTTCTGCTAGGATAACACAACCGAAGAGAAAGAAACATGGCAAGAAAAGCCCTTAATTACGGTATACCCCACCCTCAGCTAAAGACTATGCACTATCCTTTGTGCATAATTATAATGTAAATACAAGGGATAAAGACATACCTAGGACACTCTACGTGTCCGAATCTAACTCACCCTCATTTAGGGCAGCCATAGCTCAACTGAAGGAGGTGGTGGAAGTTCCTGAATAAAGGAGGAACAACTACCATCTCAGTGTGCCTTATCTCATCAAGAAGAGTTGATATAATAGAATTATGAGATGCCCTTTTTCAGGCTTGTCCATAGTCTATGGTCAGATTATGTAACTCCTCCTTATGACCTCTCTTAGCCCCAACCACCGAGGGCATATCATCATAAAAAAATAGATAAAATACTCCAATCAAAGATCGGGATAACGGCTATATAAAGATGGGGATAACTTGCAATATAACCAGGATATGGCTCTCAGATAACGATCGAACCTCTTGACATAGTGTATTCATTTCGTCTCAAAGGCAAAACAAGTTTTATGCCTGAACCTTCTATAGTCGAGTACTCATTTGATTCTTAAAGTAGTCAATATAATCTCATTAGTATACTCATCCATCTAAGCTCTCATCATCCTATAAAATCATGCCTAAGACATCTCTAAAGTAGTTTGAACCCATAGCTGGATCTGTGCAAACAGCAGGGCTAGCTCCGTATGGGTGAAATAGATAGTCACCTCCTCTTGCTGCTCTACCATTGTTATAGAAACTCATACATAACTCCAACAATCCCAAAAGCTATAGGGTGGGGAGGCAAAGTGAATGCTTCGGCCAGCTCTGATGTTGAAGCTAGGGCTGGAGTGAAAGTGGTCGTGGCCCCCTTACCAGCAGTAGTCGCGAGCTCATCTATCTACTTGACCATATCAATATCAACACTATATCTAGCCTCTCAACATACTTGACCAAAATAAGGTGCCCCTCAAAATAGGTCATACAAGAAGTAGAAGGTGGATGCGCTCTTTGTGCAAGGACCAGGTTTGCCACATCCTTGATCTTACTAAAATCAGCCATGCACATTATCTCTATCTGATGATATACCTCAAGAATAAGCGAAACTCTAGATAAATCACACAATTACTGAATTGGGCAAGGAAAAGGAAAGTGGTGGTCTTATCGAATACCCTTAGGTAGATATCCAGCTAGATCCATATGGTAAAGTCAATGTCATCCAGTAATCAGGCCAGTAATCAAAGAAACTCTATCCCATGTAAGGATATTGTTAGTAAAAGTCGGACTCATCCTATGATGTACCACAGCCTACTAAAATTTTGTTTTAAATTGCAGCTAAGCCTTTTGAATCTTTCCTTTGCCCTTAACCCATGGGCATCAGTGTTTGACTAAACAATTTACGCCGCTATCCATTTAGACAAATCAAGTCTCTGTGTTGCTCTGGGTTCCTTATAGTGTGCCTACTCCTTGCAATCCTCATGCAAAAATCAAACTTGGTTGTCATATTTTGTCCCACATAATTTGGGTCAGCAGAGGCTTCTCAGCTACTCTACCCTCTACTAAGGTATCCCGATACACCATAGAGGCATATGATTCAGAATATGATACGACGGGCTGGGTCATCTACCCTAATAAATATCTCTCAAAAGAGTCATATAGGTCTGGTGCCCTACTAGCCAAACCAACTCTATCCTCACCTTTGTCTTTATACTGCACTTCGAATGCCCCTACTCTATAATGAAATTGTCTCTCTCAAAAAGCAATTGCATCCCTTTCCTTAGAGGAATCTCAACTATAGGAATGGCTGATACATGTGTGGAATTAGACTTTAGGGTAGCAGGTTGTGAAATTGTACGTCGAGTACCCTATTCAGCTTATTGAGTACCCTATGTTGATGTCGATGATATCTCATGTGGAACCTAAGCTACACCCTTGTCATATTGGGGTTCAGCACTGCCCAATACCAACTCACTCTTAGAACTGGATACAGCCTTTGACCCTACCATAGACTAGGATCCAACTACACCCACATCCTCTCTAAAACTAGAAATTACCCAAGACTCAACCTCCTTCGCTTCATATACTGATCCTGACCCTTTCTCCTCTTCTGAACCAAAAGTTAAATCATTTTTCCCTTTATAGATTAGGAAGAGTATCATAGTGACTGGCTCATATTTTTCACTCAGAGCCTAATCCAAACAAAGGTCACTGGTGTAGAAAGTAGCTCTGCCTGTGGTGGTAGTGGGGGCTATAAATCCAGAAGAGGTAGTGATGGTGTGGGATGAGTGCCCAACTACTTAACAACTTATAAATATATAGCATGTCCCTATGATTATCCTTGAGTGTATCGTGGGGCCAATATGGTGTTATCCTGGATCACGGGGTACTCCTCCATGGAGCCACTCCACTCAGGTGACTCATCACAAAGCCTAGGCTAACCTCCATTTTTTTGTGAAGATTTAGTGTCATATTACCTTAAAATATAGATGCCAATACTTGAAATACAAGATAGAATCACAAAATTTTGAAAAAATTGGCAACCCAGGGTAGAGGCTACCTACGACCCCTACATATAGGTCATAGGTTAGACCTACGACCTTCATAAGTAGGTTCATAGGTCTACTTACCTGAACTTGTCTGAATTTTGCACCATTTTCCAGGTGTTTTCCCATGATTTAAACCAACAAAATATAAATCAAAGTGAACACTAAAACATTGGGTTGCCTCTCAATCAACACTTGATTTAACGTAGCAGCAGGATGTGGCTATGTTGGATACTCAGACTTCACCTACAAGCCCATGGGTTGTCTTTAATGAAACACCTGATTTAACGTCATGGCACAACTCATTTGCCTTTGCTACTCATATTTTTCCAAGGCTTACATCAACACAAACCTTCGCCTCCTCCATACTCCCCACATAGTGCTTAACATATTGCCCATACACCTTGAATGGGGCTTCTCCATCATGTTTCATCTCAATTGCACCATGGGGAGATACTCTAGCCATGGTGAAAGGTTTATACCACATAAACTTAAACTTTTTAGGAAATAAGCGAAGACTCAATTTATACATTAAGACCGTATCACCAAGCTAAGATACCCTTTTCTCAATGTTCTTTTCATGGTATAACCTCATATTCTCCTTGTACAAAGCAGATCTATCATAAGTGTAGAGCTAGAATTCATCCAACTTAATCATTTTATTCATTTACGGGTTTTAAATATCATTCCACTCAAAATTTAGATTTTTCAATGCTCATAGTGCCTTGTTGTCAAGTTTAACTCACAAGTGGCACGCCTTGCCATGCACATGTTGATACAGAGGGTCACTTATGGGTGTTTTAAAAGTTTTTTGGTAAGACCAAAGTGCATACTCTATCTTCCTTAACCAATTACTCCAGTTAGCATTCACAGTCTTCACCAATATAAACTTGATCTCACTATTGAAGACCTCAACCTTACCACTTGTTTGCTAATGGTAAGGTGTTTCCACCATATTTTTCATTCCATACTTCTCAAGTAGGGCCTTAAATAGACAATAATAAAAATGATATCCATCATTTTTAATGATAGCAAGTAGAGTACCAAACCTCAAGAATATGTTCTTCTTTTAAAATATTATGACATTACAACCCTCATTATTTGGAAGTGCTACTACTTCCACCTATATAGAAACATATTCAATTGCCACCAATATATACTTCATACCATAAGAATGCATAAACGGACCCATAAGATCAATTCCCTAAAAATCAAACAACTCAAGCTCAAGAATAGGTGTCATAGAGAGCTTATGCTTATACGAGATATTTCCTTGACACTGGCATTGGTCACAGGCACGAGCATAGTCATGTGCATCTTTATAAAAAGTTAGCCAATAGTAGCCGCACTGCAGGATGTTATAGGTCGTGTGAGTACCGCCATAGTGACCCCTAACTAGGGACGAGTGACAGGTCTTAAGAATATGCATCATCTCTACTTTGGAATATACCTCCGAATAACACCATCTATACATACCTGAAATAATAATGGCTCATCCCATTAAAAACTTACGTGCCTCATGCATAAATTGCTTTCTCTGCTTAAATGGTAACTCTTTCGGGATGAGGTTACTTCCAAAATAATTGGTATAATTAGTAAATCAGGGGATTATGTCTTATTATGGTTCCAAGACCGTCTCATCTAGAAAAGTATCATCAATATCAAGCTTATCCCCCAATTTGAGAATCACCTCTTTTTCTAGGTGGGATAGATAGTCTGCAACCTGATTTTCTATAACTTTCTTGTCCCCAATCTTAAAATCAAATTTCTACAACAATAATACCCACAAAATCAACCTAGGTTTTGTATCCTTTGTTTTTGTAAGGTACCTTATAGTTTTATGATAAGTATGCACAATGAACTTGGTCCCAATCAAATATGAATGAAACTTCTCCAAAGAAAACACCACTGCAAGTAACTATTACTCAGTCATCATGTAAGTTTTTCTATGTAGGGTTCAATAGTTTGATGTTAGATTATATGAGATGAAGCATTTTCTCACTTCCTTAGCCTTGGACAGCTCCTAAGGCCACTCAACTAGCTCACACATCACCTTAAATGGAAGAGACCAGTCTGTAGACACAATAATGGGAGTAGAAATCAACTTCTCCTTCAGGCACTCAAAGGCCTTGAGACAAGCGTCATATAATGCAAACTTCACCTTTTTCTCCAATAACTTGTACAATGGATTTACAATTTTTGAGAATTCCTTGATGAACTGCCTATAGAACCCTGCATACCCCAAAAAAATTTGAATACCTTTTGACCAAAATAGATGGAGGTAATTTTTCTACCACCTCAATCTTTACCCAGTAAACCTCTATCCCTTCTTCAAAATCTTGTGACCCTAGACAATGCCCTCTTCAAAATCAAATTCTCCTTTAGGAACTCAAAGGCCTTAAGACAAGCGTTATATAATGCAAACTTCACCTTTTTCTCCAATAACTAGTACAATGGATTTATAATTTTTGAGAATTCCTTGATGATCTACCTATAGAACCCTGCATGCCCCAAAAAAGTTTGAATACCTTTTGACCAAAACAGATGGAGGTAATTTTTCTACCACCTCAATCTTTACCCAGTAAACCTCTATCCCTTCTTCAAAATCTTGTGCCACTAGTAATGCCCTCTTTTACTATAAAGTGACACTTCTCCCAATTCAACATGAAGCTTCACTCTTTACATCCCAATTCAACATGAAGGTTCACTCTTTACATCTCGCAATGCCAAATAGTTATCAAAATAGTCACCATAACTAAGAAATCTTCCATAAAGACCTCTATAGTATCCTCCACCATATCAAAAATAATGGACATCATACACTGTTGAAAAGTGGCGAGAGAATTACAAAGTTTGAAAGGCATCCTTTAAACATAAACGTACCATATGGACATGTGAAAGTGGTTTTCTCTCAGTCTTTAGGGGTAATAGAAATTTGATTATACCCCGAATAAACATCAAGAAAATAGTACCATCCTTTGCATGCAAGACAACCTAATATCTGGTCTATGAATGGCATAAAATGTGATTCTTCTACATCTAAGTATTCAGTATTCAATAATACATGCATATTCTTCATCCCTAACTAGTCTCGTGGGCACTAACTCATTCATCTTATTTGGGACGACCATGATCCCACCAGTTTTAGGCACATACTAAATCATCTCATTAATTTGCTGTCGGCAATAGGGTAAACCATACATATATCTAACCACTTGATGATCTCACTCTTCACCAACTATTGCATAGGTAGATTAAGACGATGTAGATGCTTGATGCTAGGTACACATTCCATTTCTAGCTTAATTTTATGAGTACAAATTCTAGTTAGAATCTCAATAATATCTATAACAGTCCAACCAGTGGCCTTTTTAAACCTATGAAACATCGAGATCAAGACCTCAACCTGTGTATAATCTAAATCTATCATAATAATAACCGGCAAGGTATGATTGGCCCCCAAAAATGCCTAATACAATTAAGAAGGGGGGACCTTCAATTCTAAGACTGGAGGTTCCTCAATATATTGTCGGGATGGTGGAGTTTCTCTATTCTTCAATTCCAAATCCAATTTCTTTGGCACATAAGTGTACGATACTCTACCAATAAAATCACTCACCATTTCATTATACTCACCAATGCCATCACTGTCAAAGTTTATGACCACAAATAAGGCATATACACCTAGTCTCTCCTTAATAGGCTCACTCACTGCATCATCCTCAATAGTGTATATCACAGACACTATAAGCATAGCATTTGGATGTCATATCAACTAACCTATATTAAAGGTAACTTGTTCATCATTGATTCTGAATTACATATATCCCATAACCATGTCTATCAATGCCCTACCAATGTCTAGAAAAGGCCTTCCTAAGATAATAGGAATATCAAAATCCACCACATAATCAAGGATCATGAAATCAATTAGGAATATAAAGGAAGATACCTTTACAAAATATCACATAAAATATCAATCATTTTCTTCACAGTACTATCAGCCATCAACAATCTTATCGATGTCGGATTAGTTGACCCTAACCATAACTTTTTATGTATAAAAAGCAACATCAAATTTATACTATCTCCTAAATCACACAATACTTATGAGAAATTTAGGGACCCAATATTGTAAGAAATAATGAAAGCTCCAGGACCCTTTTTATTATCAGCCAAAGATAGAGAAGAAATAGCTTTACAATGATGCATAATATCAGTAGAATCAAAACATACCATAGGTTCCTTCATCGCTATGTCCTTCATGGAATTTGTATAACTAGGTATCTACTCCAATGCTTCTATAAGTTGGATATTCATAGATTACTCCTTCAACATAGACAAGAATTTTCTTATTTTCCTTCTTCTTACTTCTATTTTAACCTTTAAAGAAAATGTTGGGGAGGTCATGGAATGGTCTTCCAGATTGGCTCGACCTCTTTACCCTTCCCATTATCAGTTTTGACTTTTTTGTCAACCCCTTTAATTTTTTTGATGTCTTAGTCACCAACTTCTCAGTTTCATCTTTGAGTTTATCATAAAAATTAATAGCATCATCTCTAACCTTATCAACTACTAGCATAAGTGGATCAATAATAGCCATGCCATTCCGAGTGGTAATGGCTAAACAATAACTATCATTATTAAGATTCTACAGAGTATTACTTGGAAGAGTGCTCAGTTGATGTTGATTCAATATAGCCTACATCTGACCAAACTAGTGCTCTAGCTACTTAATCGTAGTAGCATACAATTCTACAATTTAGATCAATCCCAAAATATTTGTCTTAATGTTCTTAAGGAAACTCTCTTGATTCTCTGAACCCTTAACCAGCTTTGCAAGAAATGCTTCCATTCTCAAATCAGTATCCATGGTTCCCTGTCAGAACATATACACCATTTTTCTCCTTATAGTCGTTATTTCTTCTCTAATGACCATCTCTCTCTACTCTGATACCTATACCTATCCCCATAATAGTTTTGACCTTGATTACCTTGCCTCGAGTTCTAAGAGTCCTAATTGAAATCTTATCCCTTGAATTGAAAAAAAAACATCTCTCTATATAGGTACGTAGCCTCATTCTCAAAGTCACACTCATCATGTCTAGCTAACTTACCCACGCTCCCATTGTATTCATTTTCTTAACATTCATAGTTGCAAATTTTTTGGTTAAAATCCCCATCTCCTTCCTTAGTTGTACAACCTCTTAAGCCATTATATCATCCAGGGTTCTTAAGCTCACTGGAAGAACCAATAGCTTATGTACCGACCTCTTTTTCTGCCTCTTGAGTATGTCACCCTCAATTTGTTTTAAAGACCTGGTCTAAGATCTCAATAGCTAGCTCCAATAAAGGATCATGAAAGCCCCAACAATAATAGTATCACCAATAACTTTGGTAATCACATTCTGGGCTATATAGAATATCTCAAGAATATTTCTCCCTGAAATTCGATGGTTAGTCAAAGTTATCAACATTTTCTTAAATCACAAACAAGTCTCTATAATACCTCTGAATTCAATTGCCTAAAATTTCTAATCTAATCCTTCAATTGTGGAATTCTAGAAGGCATGAAGAATCGGTCCAAGAACTATTTCTACAACTTATTCTAATTAGTGATAGACCCATGAGGTAGTTTCCCTAACCATAATGTCACTTTTTGAAAAGAGATAATGGTATTAACCTAAGTCTTAAAGCTTCTTAACTGATGCTGAGTAACTTATATGATGTGCAGATCCCAACAAAATTCATAAAGTGCGTTTGTGCATCATCAGTCTGCAAACCAACAAACACATCCTTTAAATTGAGTAGCTGAATTGTTGCACTCATAATATCAAACTTAACCCCTTAGGCCAACTTAGAAGGAATGATAAATTCTATTTCAACAGGCTTAATATACACCAAATCATCCTCTTGTTCATTAAACACTGGCAAGTACAAACAACTTTGGGGTCCATAAGTTCTTTCTCTTTCTAGTGCTGCTCGACACTTATCTTCGAGTCTCGCTCCTTACTCTTGAACTGTATGATGGGCAGCAGTATCTCTTCTCATATTATATTCAGCCTATAACTGAGTAGTAGTCTGTATAGCTATTTCTTAAACACCATTCTAAGGTTGTGAAATTAGATTAAGGTTGTCACGAACCCCATGTTCCTACTTTTCTATCTTACAATTGTGTCATAAGGTCTGCTCTAGCTCAATACCAAGTGGGATCAAATGATTGCCTTACTTTAAGTACTGGAATACACGGATGTACAGTATAGGAATAGCAGTAAACCTAAAACTAATGACCTCAACAACAATACATGCAAGAACCTAAATCAAGAATTACTTTGCACTTTCTCTTCTTCGTTATTCCATTAGGGTTCCTAAAACCCTTCTTAGGTGGTTTACCTGCTCATGTTTGAAAGAATATCCATTAAATTTTTAAAAGAAAGCATATGAATAATCTTACAATAATATAAGAATAAAAACCAAAATCTAAAATTAATATCCAACTATAAAAACCAAGAATAATGGATTCCAAGGTTAGAAGTGTATCTCAAAATCAATATAGTATTAAAAGTATAAAGAGTGTGTAAGCTAATAATAAAATATCAATAGTATTTATAGAATATATCAAGACCCTAAAAATCCTACCCAAAATAAAAAAGGAAAATTGAGTCAACAACTACCTACGGACCCACTTACGGGATGAAAGTACTACCTACAGAGCCTAGGTGGGTCGTAGGTCTCACAAGGAATTAAAAGCTTTTAGGTCATCTATTTATGATGGGGTTAAGTACCATTTATGCCCCATAAGTGCCACTCGTAAGTCATAGAGTGACTTAGACTTCTTTAGAACTTTTAGAACATTTTCTTCTGCTACTTACAAAGGAACCTACAGAGGAAGTAAGTCCTACTTACAGCCCATAAGTAGGCCCTCTGCACACTCTAACTTTTTTTCTCCTCTTTTGCTCTAGAACCTAGTTTCATGCAACACAAACCCAAAAATACATCATATATAATAAAAAGGATCTATTTACTTGCATGCTTTCTAGTTTAAAGCATCGAAAGTTCCATAAAACCATGGAACATCAACTAGTACTAGAGATCGGGTGGCGAGAATGGTCAATTGTATATTGTACTTGCTAGACCCGAGGTAGAGTCTTTGGATGTTGTTATTATAGGTATAGTTTTAGTTCACCATCAGCTGCCTTTTGCATTATTTGATTTGTATCCACTTATTCTTATGTATCTGCTTATTTTTCCCTATGATTAGAGTTATCTTGGTATTTTTTATGTATCAATATAAGTATCTACTCCCACGGGTGATTCTTTAGTAGTGGATCGAGTTTATAGATCTTGGGTTGTAACTGTTGGAGAGATAGATACTTGAACTGATCTTATTGTGTTAGATATGGTGGATTTTGATGTGATTCTTGTCATGGACTGGTTATCCCCCTATCGTACAGTCTTGGATTATTTTTCAAAGATCATTACCATAGCCATTCTGTCCATACCCCTAATTATATAGCAGGGATCAATTAGTCATGAGCTGATGGAATTTATTATGACCTAACTTTTGGTGATTTGTGTGATATATTCACTTCTATGTGATTTAACTATTTTACTCCTCGTGGTTGCATTGTGGTATTTCTAGCGTGTGGGGATGTTTAGATTTGTTATATATAAAATTTGATGTCATTTGTGAGAGATTGTGGTTGTTAGTAGTTTAAAAGGCTTTTTAGTTACCTTTGATCAACATCATTTGATCAGTGCATCGGATAGAAAAACAAACTACACCAGCAAATTCGAAATATCAATTTAAGGTTGGTAACACAGTTAGTGTGGCTTTATGAATTTCATATCTCAATTTGAATCTCCATTTAGAAAATTATAAAGTTGGATTTTAAGGGTTAGTTTTGTAAAAATGACATCTTTAAAAAAATTTGATATCTCCATTGAGTTCATAGCATTTAATTTAGAGGGGTAGCACAGTTTGTTTTCTTACTTGAGATTTCAGATGAATCTCGAGGGGTCTACTGATCCAAGTCTTTAGCTGGTTCTTATGCACTCACTTAAGCAGTGCTTTGGTAGCATAGAGAACTTCGAATGACAACAGAAATTTTGCCCAAGAGACATCTAGCTCACTTAAGAAATTCTCGCTAAAGCGATGGCCTTGTCACTTGATGACTGGTGAATTTACCACTCTTTTTTGCTAAAAATTCAAGCACATTACCTTGATTTAAATAAGTAAATAATATGGATGTTTGATTAAATTCACTAATATCCATATTTTGCAGGCATATAGCTCATGAGCTAAAAAATATTAAAAAGGAGAGAAGAAGTACAGCCGAAAGACATAGAGCTGAAGCAAGCCCTAGTTACCGTTATTAGGATCTAAGGGCCGCGATCATGGTCAATCTAGATAATTTAATGAACCGCGATTATGAGTGTCGACTATAGTTACGGTAGCCGCAATTACAAATAAGAATTGATGATCATAGCCTATCAGGCTTTATGAATAAGGGCAAATCGGTCAAAAGACATAGCTAATTCCAATTCCTATATATAAGGCACAATTCTTTTTTCCTCAAGGAATTAGACAAGATAGGAGGATTGAAACATTATAAAATTGGCAAACCCTAGAATTTGGAGAAACATTTTTGTAGTTAAAATTTCAAGTTGAAATTGGTGAAATTGAAGTGTAAAGTGAAGATTTTCTTTATTCTCCATTATTATGTATTTCATGAAGGAATTGTTTGGTATATTTCTTATCTTTCATTTCATAAGTAGCTAAATCATCCATTCTTAGGATTATGTTAAATTAAAGTGCAATTATGTTTGGGGAATGATGTGTTTGTGTATTTTTAGTTGTTGGTTATAGATTCCATAATTTCTTGGTTTATGTTTATTGGGATTTATGCATGAAAACCCTAAATACCCAAGATAAGTTGGTTGGGTTAAAAACCCAAGCTCATAAAAGCTCCCATCATCCTTGAAAGAGGGATGTCACTAACCTTTAGGAACCCATAGCATCCTGGAAGAAGGGATATGAAGGGTAAAAGTAATAGTGGACAATTGGAATATAGCTTACTTTCTTTTCCTATCTTAGAAATAAGGGTAGATAAAGAGTAGTCTATGGCATGGTCATTTTCCTAGAAATAGGGATGTCCAAATTGAGGCTTCAGGTAGCTTGTGTTGAAACACTTGTTAGGTACTTGAAAGAGTCCAGGAGTATGTTCTTGAGACCTTGTTGACAAACCAGCCTTAAGGACTTTTAACCTAGCCTACCATGTAATCAATAATTAGAATTTATACCAAACCATCATGATCCTATGCACACCTTTCCCTTAGGTAGACATAATCCAAAGATTCCTCCTAAATTCTAATTTGAAAGTAATGTGTCGCGTGAATTGATAGTGGTAACATCCTATCTTAAACGACCCCCCCCCCTCTTTTTATAAATTTATGTGTTTTACATTCTGTACACTGTGGGTATCTTTTTAATAATCTTGACCCTCATAGAACTTGAAGTCTAAATCTTGCTCCACGTGGATTCAACCTTAACAAAAGTTGAGCTACTGACAATGATCATCCTCTACCACTTTAGATGGTATAGGTGAGCATTATCAAAATGACACCGTTGTGGGGGAGTGAAGTCTAGATTTTACTAGTACGATGTTGAATGTTACTTTGGGTATACTCGTAGTGATTTGGATTTAATTTCCTTGTTATTTTTGGTTTTTGATTAGCTAACACTATTTTTCTGGAGTAGCCATGAGTCAAGATGGCTTGGATTGTCTCGGCACCGTCAAGCATGAAAGTGCAATCCGTATCCCCTTACCAAAGAAAACAAAGTATTTTATTTAATTAGCATGATTCTTCAATTACTCTATTTGATGGGACTTTTTGGGGTCAAGAACATGAGGACCTGAATTTGTACTTGAAGAGCTATGTAGAAGTTTTTCCCCCTTTAATATTGTGCACATATCCCAAGAGTCAATCTATTTGTGCCTTTTCTTATTCTCTCTAATGAGAAAGCTGGTTCTATGGCTAAGATCTTTGCCCACAGGTTCCATCACCTTATGGATAAGTCTTTCAGAGGATTTCTCAAGGCAATACTTCCCACCTTAAAAAATGATACAATTGCGGGATGAAATTATTAATTTCTAATAATTTCACGAAGAAACGTGCTATGAAGCTTAGGGAAGATTCAAGGAGAGACTCTTGAAATTTCCTTACCATGAGATACTGGAGAAGATGCTTCTCTAAATATTCTAAAGTAAATTGGACAAACGCAATGAAGTGATAGTAGATAATGTATCCAGTGGATCGCTCATTAAATCATCATATAGGGATGCATCAAAGGTGATGGGTCTAGAGGCAAATTTGTCTAGGGGATAGGTGATGAAGGATGCTGAGGTGCCCATGGGGGCTCCCTCCTCATCCTTTGTGTGCCAATATGGAAAAATTTAAGAGGAGGAAGAAGATGCCAACATGATCAAGAAAATGTCACACCTTTAGCTCCTAACGAATCATATGTTGGGAGCCCAAATAGAAATCATAAATGTGATAAATACAATAGCGGATAATCCATGTGAAAACATGGAGAAAGATATAGTTGATGACAAATTGAGTATTTATCCTACATATATGAAGGGTTTCCACCTTTCCTCTCAAGGACAAGGTGGGAATTAAGGCCGAAACCATGAGAGTCAAAGCATAATTCAATGCGATAAGGAAGGGTACCTCGATGAAGATATTTTGGCTCATATCTTGATTTGTATTGAGGGGACCGACAAAATGGTGTAATAAATTCAAAGTGATTTCTCCATTCTCCATAAAATGGTTGAGTCCCATTCAACCGCCATGCAATAACTAGAGGTAAGGTTAAATCAACTATCGGTGTATCTAATGGGGAAGCAATAAGAAGAAATTCTAAGTAGGATAGTGAAAAATACTATGGAAACTCAAGATTGAAAAGGTTTTTAAAATAGTATAGAGATTGAGAACTCCAATGGAAAAGAGGAAGATGAGCAAACAAAGGCAAAACGAAATAGGTCAAATAATGACAAGCCAAAACCAAGTGGTATTGTATTTGAAAAGTCCAAGGTAAATGAGTGACAAATTGTCTCTGTGCTATCAAGAAATATCCCTCTCCCTTTCACTAAAGGTTTCTCACAAAAAGGAGAAAATGCAAAGTTCAACAAACTCTTTGATAAATTTAGTTCCCTATCTATCAATATTCCTCTAATTGAGGATTTGAAAGATATGTCGGGGTATGCTAAATTTGTGAAGGATTTGATATCTAAGAAATGTCTTGTGGATGATGAAACAATAGAGATAACACATCATTATAGTTACACCATGTCAAGCACATGGGCGAAAAAGAAGAACGACCCCGGTGCCTTTACAATTTTATGTACCATTGGAGTGTTTAAGTTCACAAAAGCATTGTGTGACCTTGCATCAAATGTGAATCTAATGTCATGTTCCATATTATACAAGCTTGGATTGGGGAAGACACAGCCTACCACAATGAATTGCTCATGGATGACCGTTCCATCAAGAAGTCGTTCAAAGTTCTTCATGATATCCCAGTCAAAGTTGACTTATTTATCTTCCAGGCCAATTTTATGATCTTGGATTGTACAATTGGCATTGAAGTTCATATAATTCCTAGGAGACCATTATTAGCAACTGAAAAAGACTTGGTAGATGTGGAACCCAGCGAGATAAAGTTTTGGTTAACTAATGAGGAGGTGTGTTTCAATGTGTGTAAGTCCATGAAGCAATCGATGGACTTACAAGTCATCTCGGTTACTGATGTCATTGATGGTGAGGTGACAAATCATATTAATGTGAGATTGTTGGATGATCCTTTGGTAGGGGTGTTATGGAATTGTGAAAGGGAGGAAGTTGAAGAATTTGATGAGGCGGTTGTATCTTTAATGGGACTTGGATCCTATACCAAGAACCCGGCAAACTTGGACCTTGATCTTAAAATTTGTGAGAGCCCTCCTATAAACCATTCATCCTTGAGCCACCTAATATTGAATTAAATTATTTGCCACCCCATCTTAAATATTTGTTTTTAGGAAATGGAGACACATTACCCATCATCATAGCAAGTGACCTTAAACCCTCTCAAGTGGAAGCTTTGAAGTTGGTGGTGAAAAAGTTTATTTAAGTTATTAGATGGACAATTGTGGACATTATATGGATATCCCCAAGCATTTGTTCCCACTAAATCAAGATATAGCATAATTATGTACCAACTATGGAATATCAAAGAATGCTAATTCAACCCATGCAAGAAGTGGTGAAGAAATAGATTATAAAATGGCTTGATGAGGGAGTAATCTATCCCATATTAAATAATATTTGGTTGAGTCTAGTATAATGTCTACTAAAGAAAGGTGATATTATGGTAGTTTAGAATTAAAAAATAATCTTATCCCCATCCGACCGATCACCGGGTGGCGGGTATGCATGGATTACCGGAAGTTAAACTTGTGGACCAAAAAAGACAATTTTTTGATACTTTTTTTGGACAAATGTTGGATAGGATAGCTGAGCAAATATGATATTGCTTCTTGGATGCTTATTTGGGGTACAATAAAATTTGCATCGCCTCAGAGGATTAAGATAAGACGACTTTTACTTGTTCATATGGAACATTCACATTCAAGAGAATGGCATTTGGGTTATGCAATGCCCCAGAAACTTTTTAATGTTGCATGTTTTCAATATTCGCGGATAAGGTAGAAGACTCAATGAAGGTATTTATGGATGATTTCTCGATGGTGGGGAATTCATTCGACTCATGTATTAAGCATCTAAGAAAGGTGATTGAGAGGTGTGCGGATACAAACCTTTTTCTTAATTAGAGATAATGACATTTAATAGTCAAGGAAAGCATCATCTTGGGACACAAAATATTAGGGTAGGGCATACAAGTTGATCAAGAAAAAGTAGAGGTGATTGCCAAATTACCCCCCCCCCCCCCAAATTTCGATAAAGGGTGTTCAGAGCTTTCTTGGACATCCTGTGTTTTATCATTACTTTATCAAGGATTTCTCAAATATTACTCACCAAATATGCAAACTCCTTGATAAGGAGAGAAAATTTCACTTTGATGAGGCCTGCTTAAAATTTTTTGAGCAATTTAAGGCATTGTTTATTTTGGCACACATCATTGTGGCCCCAGATTAGTCATCTCATTTGGAAGTAATATCAATGTAAGTGGTATAGATTTGGGTGTGGTGTTAGGCCAATGGAAGGATAAGCTCTTTCATCCTTTTCTATTATGCAAGCAAGACCTTGAACAAGGCTCAACACAACTACACAGTCACCGAACAAGAGTTATTGGCGATTGTGTATGCTTTTGAAAAATTCCGTGCCTACTTGTTAGGTAAGAATGTAGTAGTGCATATGGATCATACCTCCCTTAAGTACCTCATGGAAAAGAAGGAAGCAAAGCCATACCTAATTATATGGATTCTACATTTGCAAGAATTTGACTTTGAAGTAAAGGATCGAAAGGGGTGTGAAAACCAAGTTGCCGACCATCTCTCATGCCTTGAAGGTAACCATGAAAGACATAGAGAAATTAAAACTGATGATGTTTTTCCCGATGAGGTAATCATGACCCTTATGGAAAAAATGCATTGTGGTATGCCGATTATGCCAGCTATATAGAAAGTGGTGTACTTCCTAAGGGATTTGGTGGCGTGTTATGGAAGATGAGGTGAATAATATCCTTGTCTCTTGCCACTCCTCGCCTTATGGTGGACACTATGGAGAAATCTAAACCGCCGCCAAAATCCTCTAATTTTGGTATTATTGGTCGTCTATGCCCAAGTATTCCATTTAGTGGGTAAAACCACGTCACTGATGTCAAATGCAAAATATGTTTCAATAAGACATGAAATGCCCCTCAAACCTAACCTCAAAGTTGAACTCTTTGATGTGTGGGTAATTGACTTTATGGGCCTATTTGCAAGCTCATTTGGAAACAAATACATATTGTTGGCGGTTCACTATATTTCTAAATGGTTGGAGGCCATGGATCTTTTGAATAATGAGAGAAAAATTTTTACCTCCTTGTTAAAGAAATACATCTTTAAAAGGTTTGGAATACTGTAGGCCATCATTAGTGACGGAGGCTCACATATTTTGTAATCAAGTATTTGAGGCCCTTCTTGACAAGTATGGGGTTAAATATAAAGTGACTACCCTATACCATCCCCAAACAAGTGGCCAAGTTGAAGATTCAAATCGGGAAATAAAAGTAATACTTCAGACGATGGTGAATATAGGTAGAACCAATTGGGCAAGGCAGCTCGATGAGGCATTGTGGGCTTATAGAACGGTATACAAAACCCCAATTGGCATGTCCCCTACCAATTAGTGTTTAAAAATGCATGTCATTTGCCTATTGATCTTGAACATGAAGCATTGTAGGCTTTAAAGAGAGTGAACATGAATTGGGAAGAAGCCTCTTAAGCGAGGGTCACAAAACTCCATGAGTTGGAAGATTTCCAATTCAAGTATTATAAGAGTTCCATGTTGTATAAAGAGAAAATGAAGAACTGTTATGATGCTCAAACATTAAGGCAGAAATACCATGATGGCGAGAATGTACTCCTTTACAATTATCGGTTGAAACTATTTGAAAAGAAGCTCTATTATAAATGGTCGGGGCCATTTGTGATTTCTAGCGTATACCTTAGTGGTTCCATTGAATTTGAAGACCATGAAACAAAGAAGTTTTTTGTGAATAGCCAAAGTATAAAGCACTACAATGTGAAAGACCCTGTGGTGTCCAAGGTGGAGTTTGTTTGGTTCAAATATTTTATGTGGTAAAGAAGGAGAGTTATGTCGTTATGTTAAATTAGGTATTTGATGGGAGGCAACCCAACCTTGAGTTATTTCTTATTTATTTTATAGGTGTTTTAACTCAACTATAATGTCCATAAAAATAGGGGAAAACAGAGTTGGAAAATACCAGTTGTGCAGGAAACCAAAATAGTGATTTTTAGCATCAGTTACCATGATCACGGGTAAAGCAAACGTGGATGTCTAGGCTGCGATTTGAAAATTCGAAGGGTACTCTACTTGTGGCTTAAGGGAGTCCCTTCTAACCCTTGTTCTTCTTAATTAATTATTCCATAGTGAGGTCACTTTCGATCCCTAAGTTGGGGGTGTATGAGACTACCCTTATTTCCTTTGTGCGTAACTTTGGGAGAACTTTTCCCTATGACAGACTAGGTGACTACATTCTAAAGGGAAAAGCATCATGTTTGGGTTTGAGCCATGGTTGCACTAGAAGTCTAAGTACAAGTGGCATAGAGGTCATAAATACAAGGGAAATGTAAGTACCTGTGGCATTTTAGAGTTGGGATCGCACTTGTACCTATGGCAAAGTCTGAGTAACCATATTGTTGGCCTATGTAAAAGCCAAAATGTCAAATGAAGGTTTATGTTGATGCCATATTTAGCAAACAATGTGTGTCACAAATGAAAAGCAAACACCCACCCTCCATCCAATTTTTTTTTTAAAATCAGGGAATGGACGTGAGTAGCCTTGTAACAATGTTTTTTCTCTTTTTATGACTCCAAAAATTTTGGCCTGTGAAAATTTGTAGATACTCTATTTTTGTCTCTAGTGGGAGGGGCAATTGAGCCTCTTTGGAAAATTTGCATGCCATGCGTGATGAGCTCATTTGTTTAAATCTTATGCGTACTTGTATCATCTAGAACTTTCCTCATTACTCTCTCAAGTCTAATTTTGATTGTACTTGGTTGGGGATATTATCTTAGGCCATCTTTGTGACATTGGAAGTCCACTTTAGCTTAAAAAGCCTACCCTTTCATAGATATTATCCCTAATCACCCACTTTGAGCCTTTAGACCTTTCTTTGGCAAACACATGGAAAGTCGTGAGTCGTTCAATCCTTATCCATCTTTTGAACCCTACCCTCCTTGAACTTAAAATTTTGGCTTGAGGCTAAAAACCTAAGTTGGGGTGGTGATGATTGAAAGAGGTAACTTTGTGCCACAAAGTTGTAAGTGAGTGCCTATGAGCTTAAGTATTGAGAACTAATAAATAATAAAAGGAAAGGATCCAACAAAGGAAAGAGAAGCACAAAGGGTGCAAGAAAAAGAAATGAAAAGAAAATGGGTGAACCAAGGAAATAAAAAGTAGGCACAAGTGTAAAGAGTGAAACAAAAGAAGTGGCCCATAATCAAAAGTTGGATAGAATAGAGTGATGTAGACTTTTAAAGAGGGTATAGCCATGTTGTTCCTAAAAGATATATTACCTTAACCCAAAACTACGTTACAATATCAAAAAGCCCTTCATGATTTCCAACCAAGTATTTTCATTGTAGTGGCAATTGAAAATAGGGGCAAGCCTATGGCATGGTACTTGTTAGCATCGAGAATTCTTGAGAGAGAGAGAGAGAGTACTTAAATTCCGTATTGCATAATTGAGGACTTGATGTGTGATATTTTTTTATTGGGAGGAGGAATGTAAATAATTCATGGTGGGTGATTTTTTCATCACCTGAAAAATAAGGTAAAAAGGAGTATAGTGTAGTTGAAGTCAAAAGTGAGTCAATTTTAGAGTATTAGTGATTGTTGTAGGGTTGCTCTTTAAAGTCTCTTGCATCCTTGAAAAATCATATTTTATGTTGAGGGGCATTGTGAAAATAGTTTTGCCTATGTTTGAAGAGCTAAATTATGGTATTAATTAACCCTTAAGTCATAATGATCATTTGGGTCATTCAATGTGGGCATAAATGTGCATAGTCTCATGGTAATAGATAGTGTTGCTTGAGGACAAGCAAATCTTTAAGTTTGGGGTATTGATGAGTGGTGAATTTACCACTCATTGTCACTAAATATTCATGCACATTACCATGATTTAAATGTTTAAATAAGACATATGTGTCACTAAATACACTAATTTCCATATTTTGTAGGCATATGTGTCATGAGCTAAAAAGAAACAAAAAGGAGAGAAGAAGTGCAGCTGGAAGACTTGGAACAGATGCAATCCCCAGTTACCGTGATCGTGGTTTGAGGGCCGTGATTGCGGGCAGTGAAGACAGGTTAATGAATCCTATCGCGAGTGCTGACTGTAGTCACGGTAGCTGCGATCACAGATAAGCATCTGCGGTTATGGCCTATTGGGTTTAATGAACAAGGGCAGTTTGGTCAAAAGACATAAATGATTCCAATTCCCATATCTATGGCACAATCGTTTTTCCCTCAAGGCAGTAGAAAAGAGAGGTGGATTGAAACATTAGATATTTTTCAAACCCTAGGGTATTTGGGGAAATATTTTTGTAGTTAAAATTTCAAGTTGAATTGGCGAAATTGAAGTGTAAAGTGAAGTTTTATTTATTCTCCATTATTATGGATGCCATGAATGAATTGCTTGGTATATTTCTTCCCTTTCATTTCATGAGTAGCTAAATTCTGTATTCTTGGGATTATGTTGAATAAAGGTGCAATTGTGTTTGGGGAATGATGTGTTTGTGTAATTTTTAATTGTTGGTTATGAATTTCATTATTGCTTGTTTTACATTTGTTGGGATTTGTGGGTCAAAACTCCAAATACCCAAAATGGGTTTGTTGGCTGAAAACCCTAAACTCTTGAAAGATCTTATCATCCTTGAAAGAGTGATGAGACTAAACCTTTGGGAACCCATAGCATCCTTGAAGAAGGGATATGGGGGTTCAAAGCAATAGTGGAAAATTGTGAATATAGCTTACTTTCTTTTTCCATTTTTGAAATGAGGGTAGATGGGGAGTAGGCTATGCCGTGGACATTTTCCTAGAAATAGGGATGTCCAAATTGAGGCTTTGGGTGGCTTGTGTTGAAACACTCATTAGGTACTTGAAAGAGTCAAGGAGTGATATTCTTGAGGCCTTGTTGACAAATTAGCCTCAAGTACATTTAACCTATCCTACCATGCTATCAACAATTAGAATTTATACCAAATTATCATGATCCCATGCACACCTCGACCTTAGGTAGATATAATCCCAAGATTCTTCCTAAATTTGAATTTGAAAGTAGTGTGTCGCATAACTTGATATTGGTAACATCCTATTCCAAACCAAATCCCCCCCAACACACACACCATTTTTTATTTATTTATGTATTTTACATTCTGTACACTTTTGGTATCTTTTTAGTAATCTAGACACCCATATAACTTGAAATCTAAATCTCACTCCTCGTGGATTCGACCTCAACAAAAGTTGAGCTATTAACAATGACCATTATCTACCATTTTAGATGGTATAGGTGAGTTTTATCATCGCTTAAGTTAAGACGCATGTCTCTTAAATGATAATTAAACTGCATACGCGAAGAGGCAGGCTTCATTCAAGCGATGCTTGGTTGCTTAACCGATAGCTGCCTAAGCTATCCAATAGTTACTTATATAATGCCTGGGTGGTTTATTTTCCCATTTTTAAGATTTTGTACACCATTTTTGAGATTTCGAGCTTGGGGATCTAGTTTGTGGGCATTTTCTTCCATTTTTAAGATGGATTAAGATCTAAAACTCCTATTTCAACAACTATTCTTTGATCGTACCATTAAATTTTTTCTAAATGCAGATTTAAAGGTTGAAGTTGGAAATTATGTCTTGAAAGCTCCCAAGTCATTATTTCTTCGATTCAAACAGATTTTTAGTTGGTTTTTCTCCTATGAGTTCCTTAATCTTTGAAAATTTATTTTTTTACTAATAATTTAGTTTTACCCTTTTTTTCTGAAAACCCCATTTTAGGGGTCCATTTTGACCCCAATTCAGAAGAAGGAAATATGGGTATCGTTAGCTTTTTTTATGTATAAATTCTATATTTATGTATTTTAGCTTTTTTTGTCTGTGCATGAGGTAAAAGCTCAGCAATAAATTCTTATTTGTTCCGGTTTCGGCATTCGAGTTAAGTTATGGCCTAACTTTCTTTAGACTGGGTTGGGTAGTTAATAATAATGTAAAATTATACTACGTGTGTTTAGGTGATTTATGCTCCCGTGTGGGAGCTTGTATGGATAATATTTTGTGGTTTTGAGATGTTAATTGCTATGTTTGAGCATATAGAGCCGTATATGTTGTTGTTGGCCTAGTATGGATATACGTGTGTTTTGTTACACTCCATTTGGTGGAAAAATCCTAGATTTTAGGAATTATGTTGTATCAATGATATTTTCGTGCAATATTTCACTTGATGGTCACGTATTATATTGGATACTGGATGGTTGGTGGATCTTAGTGGGGTATTGGCTCATAAGGTTGGTATATTGATCAGAAGTTGAGTTATGAACCTCATCATCATTGTTCTATCTTATTTAGCCTTGTTTTGAGGATGACTTATTCACTAAATGTGTTAATAATGGTATGATTGAGAATCTCAGTGTTAACGTACTTACTCACAAGGTTTAAGGTAAAATAGAATCAATCCTAGAGTCAAACAATAAGTTAAAGATCAAAAAGGGAAAAACTATTTCTTAGCTTAAGTTTCTAGTTCATTGTCCTAGACATTATGTTGCATGAGACAAGTTTAGAAGTTAAAATAGAGGTCGTGAAAGCATGGGGCATCGCGGACATAGGTCCATGCGAGGCAAGGGGCTACGCATACCTAGATGTTGCTTAAAACATGAATTCCATTTTGTCACCATAATGAGTCCGCATCGCACCCCCTGGTCTGCTCGATAAGAGGGGTGATGCGAACCTAGTTTCAAACTCGGCAAAATCGTCCTCTTATAAATAGGACACTTGTGCACAATGAAAAAGACCTTTGACGACTTTGGAACTTTGAGGGAGGCTGGAAAACACTTCAATTAGGGTTTTTTTTTCTTTACTTTAGTTTTTTATGTACTTTAACATGATTTCTACCTTTGCGATTACTGTTATGTCCATGAGCAGCTAAAAGCCCCATTTCTGAGGTTAAGGCCAAGAACATAATTACTATTGATTTGAATTGATTTGGGTTTGATTGCATATCATATTTGGTTCTTTATTTATCCTTATTAGAACTATTTTAAGGAGTAGTTAACCTTAGAGTACATCTATTGTTGTATTGTGAGCCCTAGAGAAGGAACAAGAGGATAGAATGTGGGGTAAATAGAATAGGATTATAATCTGCTACAGAATGAAGTTATAATTTGCATTTACGATAGAGATATACCTAAATGGCTTATTTTGTTAATTATGGGATGAAATATAAATGCATTTAGCTTTGTTCTCACATCCCCACTCAATGATGTAGTTGTGGGTCTAAGTTACATAGATGATTAGAGACTCGATATACCATGATCATAATATTAACCCTGTGAATCAACAACCAAAGTTTACTAGCGTAGCAGGATTGTTCACAGGTTCCTATTATGGTTAGTAAAAATAAGTTTTTCTTTGTTATTTTAACCAGCTTAACATTACATTTTTGCTCTTGATCTTAAAAAGACTTAAATAATCATGAATCAACAAGGGTATTCAAGAAATCATCAGAAACCTAAAAACTTTCTTTCAGATGGATCACTAGCATCTCTACGAAACAAACAAATACTTGAACAAAAGAAAAAGAAGAACACAGGCTACATAAATGAAAAGGAAAAGAATCAAAAGAAGTAGGAGAAGTCAAACAACGTTTCACCTAAATCTCAAGTACTAGAACAAGTGCAACATGTGCCATCTATATCTCAAGTATCAGAACAAGTGCAACAGGTGTCTCCAAATTCCACCTCTACTGCAACACCAGTAAAGGAGCAAGTGTGACAAGAATTTCTAGACTCCACCATTCATGCATCACAACCCACAGTTGAACGAGTGCAGTAAGATCAGTCACAAATTCCTAATTTATAATCAAATGAACAATCAAGAGCAGGCAATAATATATATATTTTAGTTCATACTAGTTCAAAAACTGTCTACATTTTGGTAATTTTGTTGTTGATATTATTGTAGTCCCTTCAACTAATAAAAGAAATTGAGCCACTACACAAATGCAAGTAGTACATGGATGGACTAACCGTCAACTCATAGTGCTAAATGAGTTGAACCAGCCTATTGGTCCAACTAAAGCAGTGGACACTGAATTTTCCAGCTTTCTTGGCACATTGGCAAGGAATGGGGCATTTTGTCCTCTTAATTTCACTTGGACAAAGTTGAAGACACACGATGAATGTGGAGCTATATTCAAGTTCTAAGTTATAAATATTTTGATTTCTACTTGAATGTTTTTCATAGTTTTTACACTAACCCAATTCAACCAAATTATAGGAGAAATATGACATTCCCAACAACGGAAAAGATTGGGCTATGAGATTAATTGATGCTGTGCTTAGAGTGTGTAAGTACAGACTCAAGAAAGATCACTTTTATGCCTAACCCAATGATGAAATTCAAAGGGCAAAAAGGCCTACCTCTATTCTAGAACCTATATTTGAGGATCTCCTTGTGTATTGGAATTTAGAAGAAGCTAAGGTATGATATCAATATGGAGAACTGTTATATTATTGTTAGCATGCATTTATTATTGAATTTATCACGCCTGACCTTCCTTTTTACGTTGTTCTTTCTTTCAATAAAAGACATCCAATTCTGTGTGTTCAAACCTTTACTACCTCAATATTTTTATTAAAAACTTATTCATAAATATTGATTTGCAGGATACCTCCAAGACTAACAAATAAAACAGGAAAAAGTTTAAGTATCCTCACACTATGGGCAAAACAAGTTTTACTTTAATCCGCTAGGTTTGGTGTTTTCTCATATCGTTATTGTGAACTTGTTGAGTTTACTTGATAATATTTTAATGCTGACTTGCAGGTAACTAGGAAAAAAAGATGGAAAATTCTGGTGCTTTGTTGAATAAAGAGTTCTTTGTGGCTACTAGAACAAGGAAACCTAATCGAATATATAAGAACACATCTGAAGAGATCACAAACAAAATAGTATGAAATTTTCTATTTCAAAATTGATCAAGATTAATTTTTTCTTAAATATTGAATCAACTAAATTTACTTGCTCTTGAATACGATGTGTAGGTTGAAATAGAGAGAGTAAAGACTCAAGAAGGTAAAGATGGTACTCAATCAACTGATGCATTCACAAAAGTTATAAGGCCCGATCATCATGGTCGAGTAAGACTACTCGGACGCGGTGTTACCAAGACTCTTTTAAAATAAAAAGCAAGTGATTCTGGATCCTCTTCAAAATCTGATAAACTGGTGGAGAAGAGATTGGATGATCTAGAAGAGAGGATGCAACAAAGAATGAATGCTCAAAAAGATATCATTGAGCGAGAATTTATAATGAACATTGTTGTACAACTTCAGCATCTAAATCCAAGATTAACACTTGATCCTAATATGCTAGGATTCAATGTTCATTCCTCAGGAGAAGCATTTGCTAATCAACAAGGAAACCGTCCATCTGTTGGTAGTAACAATCAAGGTCAGTTTTTGTTTCTTGATTTGTTGGTAGTAACAATCTGTTGGTAGAACTTCTCTTCCTTTTGGTGTGTGTCTGCTGGTGAAATTTGGTATCAGTAGTTTGATATTGTGGCCTGGTATTATTAGTTTGGTATTGTATCTTGAAAGAATATAATGATGATTCGGTTTCAAAAGGGTAGATGCTATGTTGTACATATCAAATTTTGATTCTGAGGTTGACTACCTCAAAAAGTGATTTGAAACTCTAGAGGTAATTATTTAAACTGTGGGACTGTGTGCTAACTGGATCAGATGTGAAGCTGCAGTTTTCTCCTATTTATTGATATGGTAGAATTAGATATCTTCACCAGAAAGATTGTTCTTCAAGAAAGAGATCCAAAAAACACTAAGCTTATCGATCAATATAACCAAATGATCACAGGATTGGAACGTTAGGCTATTATCAGCTAACCAACATAGTGAAGATGGTTTCCCAAAAGATCTAGTTAATTTTTCGGTGACCCTTTAACTTCCCAGCTCTATACCAGCAAGAGCACCTGAAGACGTATAAAAAAAATAGGATAATTTTCCTGGTTTATAGTTTGTGTTTTTTAGTAAGTTTGGGAAATAAATGTTGTGACTTTTAAATGTAGACTTGATGTTTGAGCTTACTGTTTTGTTCAGTTTTAATGAAATATTGTTAGATGCTGAGAGTTCAGCAATATGGTAATTGGAAATGACAATGGTTGACTATATTATTCGTTTTGGTTTTTATTTATGGATGTGTATTATTTGCATTTAATAGTACATTATAATTGGATCAGGTTAGATTAGTTTGTGTGGAGAGTATGATGTTTGTGCTTAAACTTGTTAAATATGTGTGATTGAGTTCAATTAATCAACTATGCTGATTGGGTGTCTGCTGTCCTGCTGCTTTGTATGGCAAAAAAAAATTACAGACTGAACTTGGCAAGCGAACTACTTTGAGAGGGATGAATCATGCTTTCTTAAGGTTCATTCTATAGATATAACTTAAAAAGAACTAATTCTCGAATTCAGAAACTACATTCTTCTCGAAATAGACTAAAAAGGATATGTTGCCACATCAACTGGAATGGATATAGTAATATTTAATTGGAAGATTCCACTTACTAGTGCTATATTTGTTAGGGGACCCAAAGCTACAACAATAACCTTTCCTGGGTGTAGATTGGCTTGTTGAATGATAAAGTCAACAGCATTCTATTCAATAGGCTTTCCATCCTCGCCATGAGCAAAATCAGCAATTCGAAGCTTTGTACCTTTCTTCACATTAAATTAAACAAAGTTAAGAAGAGACATTCATAAGGAAAAAACATTTCTAAGTTTGCTGCCAATTCAAACAATTAATTTTTCTCAAAAAAAAAAAGGGTTCTTTAAGAAGAAACTAAGTAAGAAGAAACATATTCATAAGGAAAATAAGCATTGTTCTTTAAGTTATATCATCTCCACATTTAGATGTTTGTATTTCTTTCTAACCATGATTGGTTGATTTGCCTCTTCACTAGCTAACTTATATGTGGTTTATATACTTATTTTGTTGTGAAATAGTCCTTTTTATGTTGTCATTTAAGTGATAATTTATATTATTTGTTCTCTATTTATAGGTGTCCAAAATGAAGAAAGAGATGAAAAAAATGATGAAGACATTGACCATACTTGAGAAGATTTTTGGGTTGTGTATAAATGCTCTAATATCAATAGTTTTTTGTTGAATTTTTTTAAACTTATCGCGACTTGAACTTGCTAGTATGTAAAAACATAACAAATCATTTGTACTTGATTACATTTTACTTTTGGGTTTAAATTACTAGTTTTTAGCATATTTTGAATTATGAGATTATTAATTAATGATTTTGTTGTGTGATGTGTATATATTGTGTTACAATTTATTATGTATATAAATAAAAATTTACATTAATATGACTTTACATAAATCGTTTTAATTTAATAACAAAAGCGTCGCAATAGATGCTATTGCAACGGTTTAATGTCGTTGCAATAGAATCTATTGCAATGGTTTAATGTCCTTGTAATAGAATCTATTGCAACGGTTTAACGTGGTTGCAATAGAATCTATTGCAATGATTCGTAACCGTTACAATAGATGAAAATAGGCGTCCCAACAAATGATTTAATAGTTGTAATAGGAATTCAAAAAGTGTTGCAACAGACTAACAAAGGCGTCACAATAGAATCTATTACGACTATTCGTAACTGTTGCAATAGAATCTATTGTGACGGTTCGTAATTAATGCAATAGATGAAAATAGGTGTTTCAATAGGTCAAAAAATAACCGTTGCAATAGTCCTATCTATGGAAATGGTTGTAACAAACCGTCACTATAGCTCTACCTATGGCGATGGTTTATACAACCGTTGCAATAGTCCTACCTAAGGCCACTTTATTACTTGGTGATACCACATAAACTTAAGTGTGCGCTTGGGCGCAACAAGTTCTTGGCGCTGTTGCTGAGGACTTATAATTTGTCAGCTACTGTGGTTTTAGTTTTACTTTTTAGATGTCTTAGGTTCTTTACACTTAGTCTTGGTATTGAATTTGGAGGAAATGGGTTAATAGGCGAGTAAGCTGGCAAGGGATTAAGAATTGGTTGAACCAAACCCTAAACCTACGCGACGCTTTAAAAAATGAAGGAGAGAAGCAATCTTTCTCTAGCGCATCCCACAAATTCAAGAGGAAAAAGACAATCCTGCTCCGATGTCTACAGAACAACTAGCCCGCAGGATAGTTCGCGAAGTTGCAATCCCACTTGCAATAAATTTGACCTCCCCTTCTCAAAAACTGCCTACTGGAGGTAACTTTGAGTTGACACAGAACATTGTATAGCTTTTGATCAGTAATGGACAGTTTCTCGAGCTTTTACATAAATATCCACAAGTGCACTTGCAGAACTTGTTGGATATCAGTGACACATTCATCCCTATGGATTTGTCAACTGACTATGTGAGGTTGATGCAATTCCCCTTTTCACTATTGGGGGAAGTGAAGAAATGGTTGAACACTGAGACGGAAAGTTCAATCACAACCAGGGATTATATAGCCCAAAAGTTTCTCATCTGATTCTTTTCATTTGGCAAAACTGCGAGACTTTGTAGTGACATTATAAGCTTCAAATAGAGGCCAGATGAGAACCTATATCATGTTCAGGAGAAGTTCAAAGCTTTTCTTTAGGACTATCCACATACTCAACAATTGAATGAGGTACTAGCTCAAACTTTTGTTGAGGCACATGACCATAACACGAAAAATTTTCTAGATTTAGCTGCAGGTGGTCAAGCTTTCGAGTTGACATATGATGAGTTATATACTTTGTTGAACCAGATTGCTCAAGGAAATATGGATTGGCATGGTGATACCTCAAAAGTCTCAATAAAAAAGGTTGTAGATATGATTGAAGTTAACAATGCTATAATCTTGGCCGCTCAACTCTCAGCCATGCGAAATCAGATAATAAACCAATTAACAAATTATGTGTGAATAAAACTGTAGATCAAGTAAATGCAGTGCAGTAGACCACAGGTTGGTGTGAGGTTTTTCAAAATAGTGGTCATTCTGCAGCTATGTGTGGAGCAAATCCCGATTCAGTAACGTTTGTGGGCAATGCTCAAAGGCCAGATTATGGGAACGCTTACAATCAAAAGTGGCAGACTTAGCTGCCAATTCGATCATAGAACAACAACCAACAGCAGCAGGTTCAGTAGGAACAACAACAAAACATGCAGGACAACAACATAGAGGACATGCTAAAGAAGATCATGGCCACCCAAGAGCAGATGGCTGCTGAACTCAAAAATTTGCAAATACTGCAAAAGAATTTGGAATACAGTTGGAGAAAATGCAGCAACCAAAAAGTGCCCGACCTCAAGGTGGTTTGCCAAATGATACTGAACCTCCTAAACAAGTAATGGCAATTTCTTTTCGAATGGTAAAGAGGTGAATAAAGAACATCCAAAGACAACTAAGGAGGTAGCTACAGAATTGGCTCCTCAATAGACAGATGACAAAAGTTCTTGATAATTCAAGGAAGTTTAAGTACTCAGAAACAAAAGTTATTGAACAGGTTAAAGAGAGACCACTACCACCTTTCCCACAGAGGCTTAGAAAAAAAAATGACATGACCCAACTCGGGGCCTTATCATAATACGCATCCTAAGTCCAACCAAGACCGGCGACCTCCCCTGATACCTAACCCAACCATCCAAATGCATACCTTGAGTCAAAAAAATTCCAAACATATACAAGATAGCATATTTTATACAACTTCCAAACTTTGGGATGAGTATATGAGCGTGACCGATCCAAACAAGCCTAACCATCCAAGCCCAATCAATAACGAAATTACTGAATGAAAACCATAAGACAACAACCAAAACAATAACCAAGTTCCTGTTAATAATATAATATAGGAGGATGGAACAATCATAAATCCAGTTCAACAGTATCTTCCCCAATAACGATCCCGCTCACTCCAACTCATAGCAGTTACACAAGCCTCTAACCAAAAGACAAACAATATCTAGTAGGGACATACCCCTAACCATATCTAAAACCAATATCCATAAAGACATTCATGATATTAAATAGAGCCTTCTGGAATATGGAAGCTCACCACTTCAATCCATTATATGATCTTGAACCTGATCACTAAGTAGGAGGAGTTGAATGGTTGTTCCCTGCATCACATTGCGATACAGGCGCCCGAAGATGGATTAAGGGTGAACACTTGCATGAACTCAAGATAAGGATAAAATAATTCCATCCAGTATAACCAAGTAAACCAACCATATACTTACAAATCATACATATATAACCATTTCGGAAAGCGAATCGGGTTTAACATGCATTTAAAACTATGAACCTAGGTATATGTAGTTTAACCATCCTAGAACCACCCACGGGCTATATGGGTCTAGTGTAACCTGCTGAACAGGCCTCGATGTGTGTAACTGCATAAAACGGAGATACAATAAGAGCAGGAGATTTTCAAGTACCCTTTGCTCTTCATAATACATATATACAGCAGTGGTATCGTCATACCGACTATAGCTTACAAGCAACTTCCTTACCCATCCTTTTCAAGTAAAAGGATTCCCATGTACCCATAGATTACATTATAAAGTTAACTTGGGGGGGATTCCCATGTACCCTACAAGTTATTTATTAACATATTTACTTAGGAATTCCCTTGCATCCTGTAAGAATGTTTAATTAACCATATCCTTGACCGCCAAACCATTCTATTTAACCTTTCCAAACCATTTATATCATATACAGTTTCATTACAAAACCATAACATACAATAGTAAAAGCATTCTCATAGGCATTTGATCAAACATGTTATGGGCATAATGTTTCCAAAACCAAATCCAATTACCAATTAACCATTCACATGCGTCTAATTGTCCAAACCACCATTATAGCATGTAAAAACATAATTAAAAAATGGGAAAACTATAACTAAGAATTTATAACCAAAACCCCAACATATATTTGAAAACCCTAAAACCATACAATAATCATACCATGAAAACATTGTGTAAAACATGCCTTTAATTAGAACTAACAATGAGGGAGCTGTAAATGCCTTAGATTATGAAGATGATGGAGATAAATAAGCCCCCAACTGCTCCTTTAGATGAAACCCTAGCCTTTATTTATCCAAGAGCCTTAGAGAGAATTAGAGAGTACTTTTAAGGGTTTATGATTAGAATAAAAAGGGTAAATAATGTCCCAATAGAGTTATAAGTCGTGATTCCTTAAGTGGTTGAGTGGGGAAATGTCCAGATTACCCTCAAATTAAATTGCTTAAAATTCTCGTTAGGTGGTACGACTACACATATCAGTCGTATCCTCCAATATGAGTGGTACCCACCACTCGTACCCTAGGTCTGCCCCTTAAACCCAACACTGTCCACCATACGACTTACCCAACTCAAGTCATACCCAACCATACGATTAGCAGCCCTAAATTGTATCCCTGGCAGAATAAAATCAAAGGAGTTTTGATCACTGTCTACCATACGAGTCAATGGTTTGACTCATACCTTATCTTACAACTTATGGTGAGCCACTCATACTCAGATCCAACTTAAGTTACTAAGTCTCAGATTAATTGAAGGAAAAACCCAAACTATACTACCTGTATCCAACCATACGACCCATACTCTCCAAGTCATATCCATTTTAGAAAATAATCTTACCCACCAATCATCACTGGTTAGTGTATGACAAAGTCTTACCAACCGTACCCTAGCATACGACCTGTACCCACTAGTCGTATCTTGACCAGAAATTAGGAATCCAGGAAATTTTTAAGGGTCCCAAACCCAGGGTATTTCAGTCTCCCCCACTTAGATCATTCATCACCGAATGATAGACATGGTAGGTCCAACCCAAGCACGATTCATTTGCATTATCAAATAACAATCCAACCTTTAACCAAGTTAGAGGATAAAGTTGTGATCAAGAACACATACCTTCCACATAAGTGTTCGAAGAAGAAAGCAAATATGGATATTTGGACTTCATGTCCTCTTTCACTTCCCATGTAGCCTCTTCCACCTTGTGGTTCAGCCATCGAACCTTAACCGAGGCCATATCCTTAGTCTAAAACCAATGACCTTGCCGATCCAGTATCTCAATTGGGACCTCTTCATAAGACAGAGAATCAGAGATACCCAATCTTTCTGAAGGAACCACCGAAGAAAGATCACCAAGATATTTCCTCAACATAGAGACATAAAGTACCGAATGAATGGAGCTCAAACTAGAAAGAACCTCCAATTCATACGCTACATTACCGACCCTCCACAAAACCACATAAGGACCAATATATCGAGGACTGAGCTTTCCCTTTTTACCAAATCGCATTATTCCCTTCATAGGAGACACCCTTAGGAACACCTTATCCCCAACCTCAAACTCCAAATATCTATGCCTCACCTTTACAAAGGACTTTTGGCGAGTTTGGGAAGCCTTAAG
This sequence comes from Capsicum annuum, assembly GCF_002878395.1. Classification (NCBI taxonomy): domain Eukaryota; kingdom Viridiplantae; phylum Streptophyta; class Magnoliopsida; order Solanales; family Solanaceae; genus Capsicum; species Capsicum annuum. Next base: position 134,738,064 of record NC_061114.1, on the reverse strand, counting down.
CCTATCCCAGATCACCTTTACCTTTTTCATAGCCTAATAAACCAAATTTGGAATGAACATATCTGCCTCACTAAGCTCAAACCGTCTAATAGGAGATCTATACCTCCTACTATACAATGGACCATCCGAATGCTAAAATGATAGCTATTATTGTAACCAAACTCTACCAAAGGCAGATTGTCAACCCAATTGCCACCTTAATCAATAACACACGTACAACGCATGTCCTTCAATATCTGAATAGTTCTCGCTGCTTGTCTATCCTTCTGTGGATGAAAAGCAGTACTCAGACTAACCTTAGTACTCAACCCCTTATAAAAAACCACCAGAAGTGAGTTGAAAATAATGTATCATGATCAAAGATAATCAAATAGGTACCCCACACAACTTCACAATCTCATGAAGATACAATCTCGCATAGTCCTCATTTAAAAAGTTAGTCTGCACCTACAAGAAGTGAGCGGACTTTGTCATCCTATCCACGATGACCAAAATTAAATTAAACTGGTTTAGAGACCAAGGAAGATCAATAATGAAATATATATTGATTACCTCCCATTTCCATTAAGGCAACTCAATTTCCTAATACAACTATCCAGGCCTCATGTGCTCAACTTTGACTTGTTGGCACACCATGCATTTGGCAATAAAATCAGCCACATCCCTCTTCATACTATTCCACCAATACCTCTTCTTGAGATCTTGATACATTTTTGTCGAGCTGAGATGAACAACATAACGCGATTCTTATGCCTCAGCCAAAATTTGTTGTCATAAACCATTGATATTAGGAACACATAACCTCTCTTGGTATCACAAAGTACCATCACCACTAATCTCAAATGCCATCACATTTTTTCCACCTACATCACCCTTGATTTTTATCAAGACAGGATATAGCATTTTCTTCTCCTTGATTTCTGTACCTAGAGACGACCAAACTACTTCCTATACCATCACACCACCTTTCTCAGAGTTTAAGAAATGAACTCTAAGATTAGAAAAATAGTGAATATCCTTCACGAATTCCTATTTCTCCTTGTACACATAAGCTAAACCCTAATGGACAACTAGCTAAGAGCATCAGCAACCACGTTAGCTTTACTTGGTGGAAGTGAAGACTCATATCATTGTCCTTGAGAAGCTCCAACCATTTTCTTTACCTGAGATTTACCTCTTTTTGAGTGAACACATATTATAGCTTCTTATGACTAGAAAAGATATCTACGTGCACTCCTTACATACCACTGCTAAAAGCTCCAAATCAAGAATAGGATAATACTTCTCATGTACCTTCAACTAACTAGAAGCATCAGCAATCACCTTCCCATGCTGCTTCAAAATACAACCAAGTCCCACTCGGGATACATCACAATAAACCACAAACCCCTCATTACCTTCAAGCAATGTCAGAACTAGAGCCGCAGTTAGCTTATCCTTTAGCTTATCGAAACTCCCCTCACAAGCATTCGACTAAGAATGTTTTACCTTCTTTTGAGTTAACTTAGTCAATTAGGCAGCTATCATTGAGAAACTTTCCACAAACCGCCTATAATACCTAGCTAAACCCAAGAATCTCTGAATGTTAGTTGAAGTCATGGTTCTAGGCCACCTTTTGAGGATCCACCATAATCCCCTCACTAGAAATAATAAGACAAAGAAAGTTATAGCATTTAACAACAACTCAAACTTTGAGAATTTTGCATACAACTACTACTCCTTTAAGGCTTACAACACCAGACGGATTAGAATACACCAAGATGTCATCAGTGAACACAATGATAAGAAAATCTATTAATTGCCTATAAACCTTGTTCATCAAATCCATAAATGCCACTGGGGCATTAGTCAGGTGGAATGACATCACCAAACACTCAAAGTGCCCATACCGAGTATAAAAAAGTTTTCTTAGGGATATACTCCTCCCTAATATTAAGCTGATGATACACATATAGAAGTTCTATCCCAGAAAAGAATTTGGCACTTTGTAACTGATAAAAAATGCCATCTATCCTTGGGAGAGGATACTTTTTGTTAACCGTTACCTCATTGAATTGTCAATAGTCAATGCACATCCTAAGGGAACCATCTTCTTTCGTACGAATAATACTAGTGCACCCCAAGGGGATACACTAGGACGAATAAAACCCTTATTCAAAAGATCATTAAGTTGCTTCTTGAGTTCCCTCAACTTAGCTGGAGCCATTCTATAAGGAGGAATAGATATTGGATAAGTGTTCGAAACTAAATCAATACCAAATTCAATCTCCCTATCTAGAGGAACACCAGGAAGATCATCTGAAAATACCTCTGGAAACATATTTTCTACCAAAACAAATATAAAGAAAGACCTTCTGAGTTAGAATCTTTAACTCGGACCAAATGGTAGAGACACACTTTAGAGATTAACCTCTAAGCTCAAAGATAAGAAATATACCTCCCCCTAGGAGCTAGGGAACCACCCTCTCTCTCAATAAATGATTCACTAGGGAACTTAAAGACGACCTTACTAGTCCGACAATCTAAGGATGTGTAAAAAGAGTGTAACCAATCCATCCCTAGAATAACAACAAAATCCACCATATAAAGTTTAGACTAATCCACCAAAGTCTGTCTACTACCAATAGATACCATACACTAGCTATATACCTTTTTATCAACCATAGAACCACCTACTAGGTAAAAATAGAAAAAGGATCAAAATAGCCTTTGGATTAAAACAAAAATACACAACCAAAAATGGAGTCACATAAGAAAGAGTGGACCCCGGAGCAAATGATGCACACCACAATAAAAAAGTTGTAACATACAAGTAAGAACATTAGGTGATGCCTCTGATTCTTGTCTAGTAGTAAGAGTATATAACTTATTTTGACCTGCGTCGATACCATAAGAACAACTAGATACAGAAGTAACATCCTTTGGTGCAAGAGCAGAAGATAAAGCAACCAGAACCTTACCTGTTCCCAAAGCACCCTTACCAACTAGACAATTTCTAAGCATATAGCCTGGCTAACCATACTTCAAACACCTATCTCTCTCCACATCATAAAAATCTATATGCAACATACCACAGAACTGACAAAGAAGGCATGATTAGGCCGACTGAGCCCCACTTACTTGAGATTGGGCACCCTATTCTTGGAAATTATTGCCACCCTATTGACGCCTATCACCCAACTATTTTGGGTAAGTATCACTAGCTATAGAGAAGGAACCAAAACTCCTCTGCTTCTTCTCTGGACACTTACCGTCATCTCGACCACCTTGTTGTTACCCACCACCTTATTCAGAAGATCTAAGCTTCTTACCTTACCTTTCTCTAAAATCAGTCTACTTTCTTTTTTCTTCCTCCACCTATTGCATATGAACTACCAACCTAGAAATATCTATATCTTTGATCAGCAATGCAGTTTTGCTTTCAAGGATCAAACTCGAGACATTCCAGAAATGAACTTTCTCATCCTAGCCCTTACATTATACACCAATTTTGGAGCATACCTTGATAGCTAATGAAATTTCAAGGCATATTCATTGAAAGACATTATCCCTTATCTCAAATTGACAAATGTTTTTGCCTTCACTTCTCTCAACTCCTGAGGAAAGAAACAGTCTAAAAAATTATTAGAGAAAGTCTCCCACAAATTTGACTTTTTGACATCACCTCTCACCCTATACCACTCCTCATACCATTAGTATACCATATCCTTAAGCTGGTAAGTAGCAAAATTTACCCCTAACATATTCATCGCTAACATTGCCCTAAATATTTTCTCTATATTATATAAGAAACCCTGAGGATCATCCTTCACCTTTACACCAGTAAAAGTAGGAGAATTCATTTTTATAAATTAGCCAACCCTTGTAGCCTCAATAGATAAAATACTAGATATATCCCGCTCAGCCTGAGTAATAACCAATAGAGCAATAACATGGATCGATTGACAGAATTCCATATTTGTTACCTCATCCTGAGGAGGACTTGCAGCAATTGGTGAAACTCTAGAAATATCAAGGATGGGACCCCTAGATCGAGTATGGATCCCCTGAGTAGTACGTGTCCCTTCAACTTTGTCCCCAGTTAGGATAGAAGAGTTAACTTGTGTCTTAGATCATCAAGGCATGATCTAAAAAGTGAACAAACCAAGATTAGAGAAGATTCCAGGAATTAGACTCTGAGCTTGAAAATAGAATACAAAGAAAGTGAAACATTCCTAAATACCTTATAGCCTCTCCCTAATAAGTGTGGCGTGTTACACACCCTAAAAAGAGACTACTTGACAGGGTATATGGACTCTCAATTGACCATGAATTTGGCTCTGATACCAACTTGATGCAGTCATAATAGACATCCTAAGTCTAACCAGGATTAAGGACCACCCTTGATACCCAACCCAATCATCCAAATGCATACCGTAAGTCGAATAAATTCCAAACATATAATAAGATAAAATATTTTATACAACTTTCATACTCTAAGATGGGTCTATGATCGTGATCGACCCAAAAGAGCCCAACCATCCAAGACCAATCCATAACCAAATTACTGAACCAAAACTATAAGCCAAAAACATAACCAAGTTTCTGTCTATAACATAATATAAAAGGATGGAACAATCATAAATATAGTTCAACGGTATCATCCCCAATACCAATACCCATACTAAGGCTGACACCAATACTGATCCCGCCTATTCAAACCCATAATAGTCACACAAGCCTCTAACCAAAAGAAAAATAATATCCAATTGGGATATACCCCCAACCATAGTCAAAACCAATATCCATAAAGTAAACCAAGTACGTAAAGACATCCATGATATGAAATAAATCCTTCTAGAATATGGAAGCTCACCAGTTCAATCCAGTAGCTAATCTCGAATTCGATCACTCAGAAGGAGTACTAGAATGGTCAGTTCCTTCATCGCATAGGGATACAACTTCCTAAAGATGGTTTCGCAGATGAACGCTAGTATGAACTCAAGATAAGGATAAAATAATGCCATCCAGTAAAACCAAGTAAACCAACCATATGCATACAAACCATACATACATATAATTATGACAGGAAAGGGAACCAGTGATAACATATATTTAAAACCATTAACCTAGGTATGTGCAGCTTAACTATCCTACAAGATATATAGGTCTAGTGTAACCCCTTGAATGAGCGTCGATGTATGTAGCGGCACAAACAGGAGATACCATAAGGGTAGGGGATTCCCAATTACCCTTTGCTCTCCACAATATATACGTATAGTGTACTTAGATGATTCCTATGTATCTCATAGTATCATATATGATCTCTATGACCAACCCTCATGTAGGCAAATAGACGTTTACAGTGTCCATCTATTGGACTCACACCTTCACAGTTAGCTATCACACCCCGCCATTATTATCCAATTAAAACCATTACAATCCAACCAAAAATTCACTCTATTATTATTAACCAATTCTATTTGTAGTGGTATCATCATACAGACTATAGTTTGCAAGCAATGTCTGAAGACATCCATTTTAAGTAAAGGGATTCCCACGTACCTATAAATTAAATTATCAAGTTGACTTGAGGAATTCCCATGTACCCAACAAGTTGTTCATTAATATGTTTACTTGGGGGATTCCCTTGTACCTAGCAAGAAAGTTTAATTAACCATAACCATGACCATCAAACTATTCTATTTAACCATTCCAAACTATTTCATCCATTTATATCATGTAGAGTTCCATTACCAAACAATACTATACAATAGTTCCATGAAAGGTTAAAAAGTAGAGTAAAAGCATTCTCATAGGCATTTAATCAAACATACCAGGGGCATAGTATTTCCAAAACATAATACAATTACAATTTAATTATTCTCATGCGTACTATTGTCCAAACCACTATTAAAGCATGTAAAATTATAGTTAAAACATGGGAAAATTGTAACCAACCATTTATAACCAAAACTCCAATATATATTTGAAAACCCCAAAACCATACAATAATCATACCATGAAAATATTGTTTAAAATATGCCTTTCGTTGGAACTAACAATAAGGGCAGAGTACATGCCTTAGATTATGAAGATAATAGAGAGAAACCATCCAAACAAGCCCTAAACTGATCCTCTAGATGAAACCCTAGCCTTTCTTTACCCAAAAGCCTTAGAGAGAATTAAAGACTATTTTTAAGTATTTATGATTAGAATAATAGGGTAAATGTTGACCAAATAGAGTTATAAGTCGTGATTCCTTAAGTGGTTAAGTGGGGAAATATCCAGATTACCATCAACTTAAATTGCTTAAAATTCCCATTAGGTGGTACAACTACACATACCAGTCATACCCTCCAATATGAATGGTACCCACCACTCGTACCTTATGCCTCCTCCTTGCACCCAACACTTTCTTCCATATTACTTACCCAACCCAAGTCGTACCTAACCATATAATTAGTACCCCTAAACTGTATCCCTAGCATAATAGAATTAAAGGAGTTTTCAATATTATCTATATACGATTCAATGGTACAACTCGTACCCTATCTTATGGCTGATGGTGAGTCATTCATTCTTAGATCCAACTTAAGTTACTAAATCTTAGATTAAGTTAAGGAAAAATACCAACCATATAACCTGTATCTAAGCATTTGACCCATATTTTCCAAGTCGTATCCATTTTAGAAACCAACCCAACCCACTAACCAACACTGTTAGTGTACGACCAAATCATACCAATCATACCTCAGCATACGACCTGTACCCCCTAGTCGTATCTATACAAGAAACTAGGAATCTGGGAAATTTTCTATAGGTCCCAAACCTAGGGTGTTTTAAAAAGAGGATGCATTCTTCAAGAAGTTATCTATACATTCAGATATCTTTATATTAACTTTTTTATTTTATATGTTTTGTATAGAATGCCCAAGTATGCTAAGTACTTGAAGGATGTGGTCCCTAAAAAAGTTAAGGTGCAGGATATTTAGAAAGTAGCACTCATTGAGGTGCGTAGTTTTGTGGTAATGCAGAAGATGCCTAAAAAGCTCAAAGACCCTAGGAGTTTCACACTCCCTATTCAAGTTGGAAATAGTAAGGTGGTCAAAGCTCTTAGTGATTTTGATGCAAGTGTTAGCTTGATGCCTCTCAACTTATTCAACACTTTAGACTTGGGAAAGCAGAGACCGAGCTCTATGATACTCAATTGGTAGACCAGGCCCTAGCCCATCCTGAGGGAATTATAGAGGATGTTTACTTCAAGGTTGGTAAGTTTATTATTCCTACTAATTTTATTGTTTAGATTTTCAAGTTGATAAAAGAGTGTCGGTCATCTTGGGTTGCCCATTCATGGTGACGGAAGGAGCAGTGATAGATGTAAGAGAGGGCATACTCATAATGAGGTTAGATAATGAAGAGATAGTTTTCAAAGTTTACAAACCACTTAACACACTATACCACTACAAATATTTATATATGATTATAGTGATTGAAGGGTATAAGTGTGGGGTAGTATAGTTTAGTCCACCAAAGACCTCTTTGGACTTCCTCATTAAGCGGCCAAAAACACAAATACCCCAGCACAATGTGATGCAGATTAATGATCCTAAAAAGCTATTATTGAGAAAGTTGTTGACCTTTATAGTTCACACTCAAGAGGTTAGAAACGAATAAGAAGATGGCCTCCAAGTAGGAGGAAGAAAATGAAAGGAAATAGCTAAGTCAGGCACTGCTTGAGAGGCAAACCAAGTTAAAGTAGGATTTATTTTTAGTATTTTTAGTTTTTACTTCACTAGTTTTTATTTTTGTTGAGTCACAGGTTGAGGGGAGGTCTAAGTACCAAAAACCTAAGCTAAGATACATGGATAAGACTAAGTGTGGGGTCCCCTAGGCCCCTCTTGATGTATAAAAATAATACTAGTTATTCCTAGAGGCCTTAGGAAGTATTTCTATCTCTACTTTTAAGTACAGTATAGGGACAAAATAGATTGTTAAGTGTGGGGTGGGGAAATTCCCATTTTTAGGAGTAATTTTTTAAAAAATTGTTTTAGAAAAAGTATTATGTTCTTGTTGGTTCTATATGCGATTGTATAATGCAAGTGTTTTGATTGTTAAGAGCATGTTGATTGTGTGAATTACTACTTTTGAGACTCATAGGCTCTAGTTAATGACTCTTGTATGTTGTTGGCTTAATGTTGAATTCATGCTATTGTTTGTTAAGAGTCTATGATGATACAACTTGAGTTGAGAATGTTCCATGTATGTGTGAGGTTGTAGTGTTGTCCTTTTTGTACTTTATGTCTAGAACTTGTCTGGTGTGTGCGCAACGTGAAATAAAAAGTGTAGGTTTTTTAGATGATCTAGGCATTTCTTTGATATCCATGTTTATACCCATTTTTTCACCCACCCTTGTGCATAACACTACTTAAGCCTATTGAAACTTTAGCTTATTCTATAGTAGCCTCAAATATAGCCTAATCACTGCCTTTGATTGACCATAATTTGATCCAAAACTCCTAATCGCTTTAGTTAAAAATCAATTTAGCTAAGGAGTTTGAAATTCAAGTAGGGAAAATATTAAATTGAAGCCCCAAAGAAATAGCTTTTGGTGTTGAAATTTGATATTTATTATGGTTGGTTGTTGTGTAATGAGAAGAATAAAAATTGTTCAAATTGAATAATATGTACATAAAATATCCCCACTATGGTGTATGTGATTAAGCTTAATGATATAGGGAAAAACAAAAGATTTGGGTTAATAGAAGTGGCGTAAATGGGTTTTTAGAGGTGAATTGAATGAACATTGTAATGTATTAAAGCGCTTAGGAAAGATAGTCACTATTACTGGCCAAAATAGTTCCTACTCGACCCTTAGCCTACATTACAACCCTTAAATACCTACTTGATCCTGATATTTAACATTCTAATATTAGTGGAGAACTACACTAAGGTAAAACCTATGGTGTATCATGTTTAACTTGTGAATTCTTTGAGAGAGTAAGCATACTTTGATTCTTATACCCATGTTGTGATAAGTTAAATTTATGTGAGTGATTATGGGTAACTCTCTCTTGTTGTCAAGGGACATGTTTGATCATTGTTGGGTGATTTTTATGATGTCTTTGCTTAAGTAATATTCATGAGTTTTCCAGCTTGGCAAGTCAGTTCTTGAGGCTAGGATGTTTTGAAATAGTATTCTCGAACTTTTAATTATGTATGTAACATGCTTAGTGTAAGGACTTTCATTTTGTAGTGTCATTTTAATACTAGCTTAAGTTTCTTGCTTGTAATTAAGTGTAGATTCACCTCATCTTATGATGCTTATATTAAAGAGTTCATTAAGGACAACAAGACTTTAAGTGTGGGGCAGTGATCTAAGGAAGAGTTTTGCACCTCAGCATTGTTTTCTAGCTTATTTAGCCTTGTTTTAAGGATGACTTATCCACTAAATGTGTTAATAATGGTATGATTAAGAATCTCAATGTTAAAGTACTTAGTCACAAGGTTTAAGGCTAAATTTAATCAAGCCTAGAGTCAAATAATAAGTTAAAGATCAAAAAGGGAAAAACAAGTTCTTAGCTTAAGTTTCTAGTTCGTTGTCCTAGATATTATGTTGTTTTGAGATCTAATACATGGTGTTTGATGATATGGTATACTTGATGAGTTTATGATTATAAGATATGTATGACACAAAATATGGAAATCAAGTATAAATAATGCTACAAGGCTTGGGATGGAAGGACGAGTGCATAAGATAAGTTTCAAAGTAAAAAAAAATCGGGAGGCATGGGGCATCGCGAACCTTGGTCAATGAGAGGCAAGCGGTGATGTGGACCTAGATGTTTCTTAAAAGATGAATTCTAGTGTGTCACAATGATTAGTGTACATCAAACACCCTAGTCTCTGTGATGAGAGGGGCAACGCAAACCTAGTTTCAAACTCAATAAAATGGTCCTATAAATATGACACTTGTGCCAAATGAAAAACACATTGGATGACTTTGAAACTTTGAGAGAGGCTAGAAAACATTTCATTTATAGTTTTTCTTTCTTTTCTTAGTTTATTTATAGATTTTAACATAATTTCTACCTTTGCGATTACTGCTATGACCATGAGCGGCTAAAATCCCCCTTTGTGGGGTTAAGGCCAAGAACATGACTACTATTGCTTTGAATTGATTTGGGTTTGGTTTCTTATAATATTTGGTTTTTTATTTATCCTTATTATTAATATTTTCTGGAGTAGCTAGCCTTAGAATACATTTATTGTTGTCTTGTGAGCCCAAGAGGAGGAAAAAGAGGATAGAATGGGGGTAAATAGAATAGGATTATAATCTCCTAGAGAATGAAGTTATAATTTGTAGTAAGGATAGAGATAAAGCTAAGAGATTTTTTTGTTCATTATGGGATGAAATATAAATATGTTTAGCTTAGTTCTCACATCCTCGCTGAATGATGTAGTTGTGGATCTAAGTTAGATAGAAGATTAGAGGCCCGACAGACCATGATCATAATATTAACCCCATGAATCAACAACCAAGATAAGTAATCCAACTAATGAAGTTCACTAGCGTAGTAGGGTTCTTCATAGAGCCTTAATCCTCGATTCCTCTTTATTGATTATCCAAGACTTTTACTTTACTACGTTGTTTACTTTAATTTTAGTTTACAACTCACAAACTCTTTCTGTCACTTTTACACTAATTTAATCTAAACTATTAACTAGTACTAAATAGTTTTTGAAATGAATCTTTGAGGGATCGACATTTCGCTTTCTATAAGGCCCATTTACTACTTGATAAGACCGCGTACACTTGCGTGTATCCTTGGGTGCAACATATATTGATTGGATATTTGATATTATTGTTTTGGTTGATTATGAGTATTACATCATCATTCTCATTACATCTTATATTTTATACACCTGTTGTTGTTATAAGTTGTGCTTGATGTGTGTCTTATATCATATATATAATCATAAAGCATTGCTAACACTGTGGAAATACTGTAAACACTAGAAATACTGGAAATACTGGAACACTGGAAACACCAGCTAGTGACATCATTATAAACCCTCTCTAAGGGATATGTCAAAGAGTAGTCATGGATATTAGTATTAGATACTGGTTGTATATGTGTTGATGAACTCTCTATGGGTCCTAAGTTCATAGCTGAGCTTAGTAGGTTTAGGCTGACAAACCTCCCATGGATCCTACATCTGTAGCTAAGCTCGGTATGTGTATACGGAGATTTTCCAACAACCTCTAACATCATCATCACCATTATCATCATCTTTATTGAATTCTATATGTTTATCTTATTCTGTGATTGTATTTCTATTTATTGCATTCTATTTTTCCCTTTGTTATATCTTTTTGTAATTATTTTTAGAATATATGTATACTTTTCCTTCTTTCCCATACCTATTTTTTTATATAAGTATATAGTTGAACTTTTAGTAGAGATAATTTGGGTTACCGTTTGGGACATTTTCTGAATGCAGGTGGCGTGATCATAGTTTGTGTTTTTATGCTTTATTTTCTACTTTACTCAGTTGGCTTATGATACCTACTGAATTCAAGTGGATTGTACTCATCCCTACTGTGCCTTTTAGTAGAGATCTATGTATGAGTGCACCACACACATAGCTAATTTAGGCAGCATCTGGATTTTATTCAAGGTAGCGGTTGATCTATGCATCCGAAGTTGACCACTACTTATTTTTATCTAGACTATGTCTTGTTATATTCAGAGATAGTGTTTGTTTCCTTTTTGGATATCCTTTGTATATTTTTTTATTTCGAGTTGTATTAGTTGGTTCTTATACTATGATGCTAGGTTTTGTATTTGGTTTTGTATCTTTGATTATATTTTTCCTTTTACTGTATATAAGTGGTTACACTTAATTCTAGTAGTTTTGCCTTAGATTTTGGTATTGATTTCTCATTTCATATCAGTTAAGGTGATAGGCTTACTTGTCAAGGCTTTCCTCAATAAGTCCCATCATGACCCTTTGTTTTTGGGTCGTGACAAATTGGTATTAGAAGAACCAGGTTTAGTGGTCTTATCATTATAAGAATAAGGTGTCTAGTAGAATCTCTTAAATTGATACATAGATGTTTGTATCTATCTTTAAGAAGGTATAAGATATCTTAAGAAAACTCCCCTTACTACATTCAATACCATGTGGAGTTTTTATACTTGATGTTATAAATAGTATTTTCACTTTTTTTGTGGAGTGTATGTGTCATTCCTCTAATTTTGAGTGTGGACCCTCTAAGATATTGATATCTGCTTATGGGACTCCACAGACTTTGAGTGTTGTTCCTTATTTAGTGCTTGTATCCAAGTATGGTATTTTGAGATATGGAGTTTAGCCATCTTTTATGTTGCCTTATATTATTTTTGGTACAATTATGTCTTCTAAGGATCAGAAGAGGTTTTGAGATATTCACTCATTAGGGTCTTCCTAAGTTCTATGGGATTGTAGGTGAAGATACCTATGAGTTCTTGATTGATTGTCATAATAAATTTTACAATCTTTGTTCCCTTGAGTTGGATGGGTTTGGTTATAGTACTTATTAGTTGAGATATATATCCAGAGATTAGTGGAGGTTACTTATTAGTTTCCAACCTCTTACTTTGCTAGAGATGACTTAGGATTATTTTATAGAGGCCTTTTTGGATAGGTTTATATTGTTTAGTCTAAGGGATTAAATGAGAGATAAGTTTGATCAATTGGAGCAGGTCTCTATGACTGTTATGGAATATGAGTCACATTTTTATGCCTTGTTTAGATATTCTTATGCTACCATTGCTATCGATTTTGAGAAGATTTAGAAGTTTGTAAAGGGGTTGGATGTTTCTCTTCAGCTAGCTATGACTTAGATAGTAGTGTATGGGGTATTATTTCAGAGTATAGTAAATCTAACGAGGATGACTGGGTCTATTCCTCGACTGTCTTGGGGAGGTTCCAAGAGAGTACATCGATGGGGCGAGTCTAAGCATTGTTATGTATGTGGTTAGATTGGCTATTGGGCCAAGGATTATCCCTCTATATTCTTAGAGCTACTTCTATATCTACTATAAGAGATAGAGGTTTTACTAAAAGTGCAAAAGATAGAGGTAGTGGTACTCATGGTGGTTATCGTGGGCTACTCATCTAAATGGTAAACGTGGATAGTTCTATGTTATACTTGGCAGACTAGAGGCACAGGCCCCGATGTTGTTATCATAGGTATCGTCCCTATTTGTATTAGATTTGCATTTGTGCTATTTGATCTAGGATGGACTTTCTCCTTTGTGCCTACATATTTTGCATCAAGATTTGGTTCTATTTGTAAGCCTCTTAATGGACCTATCTGTATATCTACCCCCTTTCCTTCTATAGGAGACTCTTTAGTGGTGGATCGAGTGTATCAATCTTGTGTTATAACTTTTTCTTGCCATGAGACCTAGGTATTTAATTGGATAGATACTGTAAATAATGATGTCATCTTGGGTATGGATTAGTTAGCTCCTTATCATGCTACCCTAGATTGATTTGCTTAGACCATGACCCTATTTTTGTTGAGTGTGTCGAGGATAGCTTGGAAAAGTGTGATTCATTTGAGTCCTAAGAGAGATACCTTTTCTTCAAGCTCATCGAATGGTTAAGAGAGGATATTTGTCTTTTTTGGCTTAGATTCATGATACTAATGTTGCTTCACCTTCTTCTTTGGATTCTATTTGTATTTCTATGAGTTTGTGGATGTTTTCCCTATAGATTTACCTGGTATGCCTCTGAATTATTATACTAACTTTGTTATTGATGTTGAGTAGGGTACCAAGCCCATTTCTATTTATCTTTATAGAATGGCCCCAGTAGAGTTAAAGAAATTAAAGGATTAGTTGTAGGAATTTTTGGATAAAGTATTTATCCAACCTGGTGTATCACCTTAGGGTACGCTTGTGTTGTTTGTAAATAAAAGGATGGGTCTTGAATAAGGTGATAATTAAGAATAATATCCTTTTCCTTATATGGATGATTTATTTGATCAGCTTCAGGGTGTTTTGGTGTTTCCAAAGATTGATTGAAGGTTCGGATATCACCAGTTGATGGTTATAGCTTTGGATATTCTAATGATAGTTTTTTGGACTTGTATGCTCATTATGAGTTCTTGGTAATATCCTTCTGGTTAACCAATGCCCTAGCTGTGTTCATAGAATTGATGAAGTGGGTATTTCGGCCATATCTTTACTTCTTTGTAATTATATTTATAGATGATGTCTTGGTTAATTCAAAGATTAAGATCAATCATGAGAAGTATTTGCAGATTGCTCTTCAGAAATTTAGGGATGAGAAGTTGTGTGCTTAGTTCTCCAAGTGTGAGTTTTGGTTGGAGTCCATTTCTTTCTTAGGCCAGGTGGTGACCAAGGATAGTAGTATGGTCAATCTGGCCAAGATTGCAGCAGTCCGTGATTGGGCTAACTCTACTTCTCTTTCAAGATTTGAAGTGTTATTGGTTTAGCGGGCTACTATCTGTATTTTGTTAAGGGTTTTTCATCTTTTGCAGCTCCATTGACCAAGTTGACTCAGAAAAAAATTGCCTTTTAGTGGTTTGATGCTTGTGAAGAGGGCTTTCAAAAGCTCAAGGATTTTTTGACTTCAACTCCTATCTTTACTTTTGCCAAGGAGGGTGTGGGTTTAATCATCTTTTATGATGCTTCTAGTGTAGGGTTAGGTGGTGTGTTGATGTAGAAGGGTAAGGTGATTGCTTATGTTTCTCGTCAGTTAAAGCCCCATGAGAGGATTTACCCTACCTATGATTTGGACTTGTGCACAGTTGTTTTTACCTTGAAGTTATGGATGAACTACTTGTATGGAGTTCGTTGTGAGGTTTTCTCAAGTCATCGTGGCCTTTAGTATTTCTTCACCCAGTGAGATCTTAATGTGAGGCAGTGTCGTTGGCTTGAGTTGCATGAGGATTATGACTTGACTATTCAATATCATCCATGTAAGGCTAATGTGCTTGCAGATACCCTGAGTCACAGGTCGACTAGTATAGGTATCTTGGCTCATCATTTGACTCAAGTGAGACCTTTGGCCTTGGAGTTCCATTTTTTGCTAATTAGATGGTAAGGCTTGCAGTTTCTACACTTTCGTGTGTTTTGGCACTCATGGAGAATAGTTCTTCCTTAATAGCAAAGATTTAGGCTCATCAGTTTGATGACATTTAGATCAGAGCAATTCGGGATAAGATTTTGAGTGGTAAGGCTAAGGATGCCTATCTTAATCCAGATGGTATTTTTAGGATTTGAGGACAAGTTTGTGTACCGAGAGTAGGTGATTGGATTAGATTTATTTTGTAAGAGGCTCATTGTTCCAGGTATTCCATTCATCCAAGAGTAAATAAGATGTATTGTGATTTAAGACTATAGTATTGTGATTTAAGACTACATTACTGGTGGGTGGTATGAAGAAAGATGTAACAAATTTTGTAGCTCATTACCTATGTTGCTAGAAGGTGAAAATTGAGTATTTAAGACCTGGGGTTTGCTTCAGAGGTTACCCATACCTGAATAAAAATAGAAACAGATAATTATGGACTTTGTTATCGAGATACCTCCAACTTCTCATTGTTCTTATAGGGTTTGGGTCATCATTGATCGATTGACAAAACCTACTCATTTTATCTCGATTCAAGTTTCTTGCAATCCTGAGAGGTTGGACGGATCTAAATTTATAAAATATCTCATATTCATGGTCTGCTAATATCTATCATCTTGGATTGAGGTTCATTGTTCAAATCTCATTTCAGAAGATTTTGCAGGAGAAATTGGGTACTTGAGTTGATGTTAGCATAACTTTTCACCCTCGAATTGATGGTTAGTCAGAATGGACTATTTTGGTTTTGAAGGATATGTTTTACACTTGTGTAATGGTCTTTTTTGGTCAGTGGGAGATGCATCTATCTTTGGTAGAGTTTGCATATAGTAATAGCTACCATTCCAATATTGAGATGGCCCCTTTTGAGGCTTTGTATGGTAGGCATTATTGCTCTGCATTTAGTTGGGTTGAGGTTTTTGAGATTATACCTCATGGTACAGACTTCCTATGTGAGTCTTTGGATAGAGTTTAGGTCATTCGGGATAGACTTCAAGCGGCTTAGAGTAGGTAGAAGTGTTATACAAATCGAAGACTTTATCATCTCTTGAGATTCAGTGTTGGTAATTATATCTTTCTTCATGTTTCTCCCTGAAGGGTGTGGTATGATTTGGGAAGAAGGAAAGGCTTAGTTGTAGGTATATTAGACTTTTTGAGATCCTTTGGGCTAATGGGGATATGGCTAATGAGTTAGCATTGTCTTTAGCTTTATCAGTTGTCCATCTAGTTTTTCATGTTTCTATGCTTCGATATTACATTCCAGATAATTCTCATATCTTACATTGGGATTAAGTCTAGTTAGATGAGCGATTTTCTTATGTTAAGGAGTCTAACTCCATTATAACCATAGATATTAGACGATTGCAGTCTAGCATTCTTCCTATGTTTAAAGTCTAAAGGAGGCATTGGACTATAAATGAGTCTAATTGGAAGGTCGAGTCTGAAATGTGTAGTAGTTATCCCCAGCTTTTTGCTGATTTAGGTATTTCTATTACCCTTAGTTCGAGGAAGTACTAGATTTTTAGTAGTGGATGATGTGTGAAATATTTATTTATGTGTGATTTGACCATTTAACCACTCCTCATGGTTTCATTATGGTGTTTCTATGGTGTGGGGATGATTAGCTTGATTCCCGATGTAGTTCATTATCATTTGTGCGAGATTGTAGTTTTTGGTAGTTTAAAAGGCTTATTAGTTGACTTTGGTCAACATCGTTCTATATGTTGTATGGCAAAGCAGACTGTGCTAGCAGATCCAGAACACGATTCTAGGTTCGTAACAAGGTTGGTGTGGTTTAACGACTTTTATATCTCATTTTGACCCTTCATCTGGGAAATTGCAAAAATTGTGTTGAAGGAGTCAATTTTATGAAAACAATGTCTTTACAAAAAACTAATTTCGCCATTGAGTGTGGAGCGTCGAATATAGTGGTGTAGCATAGTTCATTTGCGTACTCGAGATTCCAAATGAATCCCAAAGGGTCCGCGAAGACTTGAAATTCTCCAAGTCTCCAGCTGGTGCACTCACTTAAGGGATGTTTTTTTTTTTGCTTAAGTGACTTAGTCTGACAGCCAAAATATAGCCTAACCGACATCAAGATCGCTTAACAGATTGTCGCTTAAGTGATGGCCTGGTTGCTTAAGCAATACTGGCATGCTAGATGCCTATCACTTAAGCAATGTCATATGAGATGGGCATTATTTAAGAGACACCTGGTCTATTAGTGATAGCCACCTAAGTAACCCGGTAGTCATTTAGGTGAAGCCTGGGTGGTTTATTTTCCTATTTTCATTATTTTTACACCATTTCAAGAGTTGGAGCTTGGGGATCGAGTCTTTAGACATTTGATTCCATTTCTAAGCTTGGGTAAGCTCCAAAACTCCTATTTCAACTACTTTTCTTTGATTCTATCATTTAAATCTTGTTTAAATGCAAATTTAAAGGTGGATTTTGGGGATTTTGGCCCGGAAGGCCCCAAATAATAATTTCTTCGATTCAAACCCGAATTTCACTATATTTTCACTTGGGTTTTCTCTTATGAGTTCCTTTAATCTTGGAAAAATGTGTTTCTGGACTAAAATTTCAGTTTTACCACTTTTTTCAAAAAAAAACATGTGGGGGGGTTTATTTTGACCAAAATTTAGAAGTGGTCAATATAGGTGTCGTTGTCTTTTTTTATTCGTAGATTCAATATATTTTTGTTTTAGATGATTTTTGGGTCCATACATAGGTGATTGCTCGGCGATGAAGCCTTATTTATTCTGGTTTTGGCATTCGAGGAGGTTATGGCTTAACTTTCTTCAAACTGGGTTGGGTAGTTAATAATAATGTAAAATCATGCTATGGATATAGGATTGTATCATTAGAAATGTGTTTAGGTGATTTATGTGCCCGTGTGGGGGTTTAAGTGGATAATATTTGGTAGTTTTGAGACATTAACTGCTATGTGTGATCGTGTGGTGTCTTATATGCTTTCTCTTTTGAATTCAATGGATGTTCTTTCAAACATGAGTGGCTAAACCACCTAACTAGGGTTGTGGGAACCCTGATGAAATATTGAAGTTGAGAAAGTGTAAAGTCATTCTTGATCAATATTCTTGCATGTATTGTGATCTTCTTTGGTGTGATTGTTTTCTTAACGACTGCAGATGTTAAGAACTTTCCTGTATTCAAAACTAACTCCAAAAAAGAGGTAAAGATCAGCAAAATAAGATCACAATAGTAATTTAAAGTTATCAACTTTTATCTATTGACTTGATACTCAAAAGTTAATAGTTAATTTGATATCTAAGACAAGGGTTAGTAAGGTGACACTCTGAGACTCAAAAGGTGATAAGTGAAATTTACCAAAGGCATCCACAAGATAGTTGGTGATGTATATCTTGTCAGATTCTGCATACAAGGCATTAATATAGTTCGATAAAGCACAATAAGCCTAAGGAGTTAGAAGGTCAGGGGGAACATAGTTCTAGTATTCTTCTCATATTAATTCCAACCTAAAGCAATAACGACTTGTTACTACTATTACTATTTCCACAAAATCCCTTCATTTACTTTTTTATTTTTTGGCCTACTTTAGTAAGTTTGTGAGAAAGATTTGGCCTATTTCTTCTGGGTTTGACCTCAAACTTTATTGGGTTATATATTTGAAGCAACCGTATTATACTTTATTGGAGGTGTAATCTTGGGCAACACTAGGGTTTAATTAGATCGAGTGTGTTGCCTTAGAATGATCCTATCTTTTTGTGAAGAAGAAGAATGGTTCCTTGCGTATGTATATTGATGACAAGCATCTTAATAAGGTGAAAATAAAGAACAGGTACCTTATACCTCACGTTGATGATTTATTTGACAAGCTTCAGGAGCAGCAGTTTTCTCTAAGATTGACTTGAGGTCCGATTACCATCAGCTGAGGATTTGGGCTAAGGACATCCTAAATGCAGCCTTCAGGAGTCATTATGGTCATTATCAGTTCCTGGAGATGTCTTTTGGCTTGACTAATGCCCTAGTCACATTCATGGATTTGATGAATTATGTGTTTAGGCCATATTTGGATTCCTTCATAATCGTGTTCATCGATGACATCCTTGTGTATTTGAGGAGTAGAGAGGAACATATGTAGCATTTGAGGATTGTGCTCCAAACTTTAAGAGATCATAGGTTTTTTGCCAAATTCTCATAGTGAAAGTTTTAGCTTGAATTGATGATATTTCTAGGACATGTGGTATCTAAGGATGGGATTATGATGGACCCACTGAAGATTGAGGCTATTCATGATTGGGCCAGGCCTACATCTCCATTTGAGATTCGTAGCTTTATTAGTTTGGTTGTTTACTACAGGCAGTTCATTGAGGGTTTTGCTACCATCATAGCGATGATGACTAGATTAACCCAAAGAAGGTTCCTTTCCAGTGGCTTGAGTAGTGTGAGTCAAGATTTCAAACTCTTGAGGGATTTCTTATTTCAGCTCCTATATTGGTTCCATTTATTGAGTGAGGGATTCACCGTGTATTAGGATGCTTTTGATATAGGTTTGGGGTACGTGTTTTTACAACAGGGTTGAGTTGTTGCTTATACATCAAGGCAGTTAAAGGTGCACGAGCGCAACTATGAGAGCTTAATACTATGAAGAATAGGTGGATGAAGTTTCTTAGGATTATGATATCTCTATCCTATATCATTTGGGCAAGGCAAAGGTGGTAGCAAATGCATTGATCCAAAAGACAGTAACTATGGGTAGTTTGTCTTCTATCTCAGTTTCTTAGAGGTTGTTGGCATGGGAGATTAAATCCATATCCAACTTGATGGTGCAACTTGGTATTTCTGACCCCAAGAGAATTCTTCATAGAGGTTAAGTGAGTTATACATTATTTGAGCAGATTTGAAGTCTCCGGTTTGAGGATAAACGACTTTGCATCATCTGTGATCAAGTGTTGAGTGGTGAACCCAAGAGGGCTACCATATATTCTAAAGGTATTCTGAGATATGATGGCCACATTTGTGTTTTAAGGGTTAGAGATTGATTCATCTGATATTGTGTGAGGCGCACAAGTCCAGATATTCTATTCACCCTAGTACAACAAAGATGCATATAGATTTGAGGCAGCATTATTGGTGGAGTGTCATGAAAAGAGATATAGTGGACTTTGTAGTTCATGCCTATATTTTCAGTATGTGAAGACTAAGCATCAAAGACCTGGTGTATTGATTCAAATTTTGCCCATTCCTGAGTGGAAATGGGAATAGATCACCATGGACTTCATTAGTGGTTTGACTTTTACCTCTCGTGGTTCTGATGATATTTGGGTCATTGTAGATTGGTTAATTAAGTCAGTACATTTCATTCCTATTCAGATGTTCTTCAATGCCAAGAGGTTAGCCCATATCTATGTTTGTGAAATAGTCTATTTGCATGGAGTGCCTATATCTATAAATTCTGACCAGGGCTTAGTGTTTTCCTCTCACTCCTAGATCGATTTTTAGAAGGAGGTGGGTACTCAGGTGGAACTTATTATAGCATTTCACCCTCAGACTAATATGCAATTAGAGCAAACTATTTAGGTTCTTAATAATATGCTCTGAGCCTTCTAATAGATTTTTGAGGCCAGTGGGATCAGCACTTAGCTTTGGCAGAGTTCATGTATAATAATAACTACTAGTCGATTATTTATATAGCACCATTCAAGGAACTATATTATAGAAGTTATCGATCTCTAATTGGATAGTTTGATAACTCTGAGATTATGCCCCATGCTACAGACTTGTTTCAGGAGTCGTTGGATAAATTAAGGGTGATTTATGATAGTCTGATGGCTGCTTAGAGTAGGCAGACGTCTTATGCAGATTGTTGAATCTATGCCTTGAGACTTGGAGTTGATGACCAAGTATCCTTCGAGTGTCACCGATGAAAGGTGTTATAAGGTTCATGAGGAAGGGAAACCTCATCCCCAGATATATTAGATCTTTTGAGATCCTTCACAATGTTGGTGAGGTGGCATATAAGTTAGCCATATCCCCAGATTTTGCTGATGTTCATCCGGTTTTCAATATTTCTATGTTGTGGTGGTACATTCTGGATGAGTCTCATTTTTTAAGATGGGACTCTATTAAGTTGGATGAGAGATGGACCTTCGTAGAGGAGCCGGTGTCAATACTAGCCAGAAATGTCAGGCGGTTTCTACTATTCTATTCATTTTTATTGCTTATAACTTTCCTATAGTTGTCCCAAGTAATTTATCACTAACTGGAGCTTAAAATTCAGTTACTGGGCAGTTCATTTAGTTTTTATAGTCAATTCCCTATTTTGAACTCTTCACTGGTAAGAATTGGCAACTGGCCAAAAACATTAGTTGAACAACATCTATGCTAATTTTGACAGTCCCATCAGCTCCATAATGTCAATTTTATGCTTGGGGGACTTTTGATTAGGGTCCCAAGGCTTTGGGGCTCATTCTGGGCTATTGGCCGAAAATTGATAAAAATGGCACTTGGGTTTGGGACCCACTTTTCATTGAAATGACCTCAAATGTAAATTTTTACTGTGCCATCGAGTCTGAAATGTTTAATTTGATAGGGTAACATAGTTCATTTGTGAATACAAGATTCCAAATGAATCTCGATGGGTCGTTGGAGAAATAAAAAAATTCCAACTCTCAGCAGGTGCACTTAGCTGGTGCATCCACTAAAGAAGCCCATTAGGCTCTTTAGGGTAGGTCGATTAAGTGGCCAGCCAAGTGCTTAAGCAACCATGGCCTACCCCAGCGATCTGCTTTAGTGGCAAGATGAGTGCTAAAGCATATACCACTTTACCAATAACTGTAATACCCCGTACTATTCTTAGCTCTGTTAAGCTTTCAATTGCAGGTAGAAGGGGCTTAAGGCCTAAAAATTTCACTAAGTGTTGGGGACTTATTCATTTGTAAGACCCCTAAACTTTGAGGATTTTGAATTTCGTCATCTTGACCCCGAGATGCTGGTTTTTGAGTTAAGTCATGTTCAAGGATGTATGAAGTATGTCTCGGAGAAGTTTTAGATTTTTCGGACAAGGTATATGGTATGTTTAGATCATGAAACCAGAAGGTCATCGTGATAAGCCGCGTCGCGGCTCTATTCTCGTTCTCATACAGACCGCATCATGGTGAGCTAAATGAACGACCATGATAGGACCATGTCATGGTAAGCCTATCGCATCCAGTTTTTTATTTAAATTGTTGACGGGAAATTATGTCTTTTCCCTCTCAACCCAATCGTTCATATAACGATTTGGGCATTAGTTAGGGCATAATTTTTCCATTCTTCTCCAATTTTCCTCCAAAGAAAGCCTTTCCCTTTCCCCAAGAACACAAATTCAATTCTTTTCTCCCCAAGTAATCAAGAATTCAAGTTCCCCATGTTCAAGAACCTTCAAGAAAGCATCAAGGATAGCATTTTTCCTTTCAATTTAAAAGCTTAAGGTATGTTGGGTGTTCATTCATTGGTCCTTTCACCCATGGATCCCAAAAACCCTCTTTTCAATTTAAGAATGGATTTTGTATCATTATTGTATTTTGTATTGCTTGAAATGAGTTTAATTCACGTTTTCATGGTGATTTTAATTCAATTCTTCCCATGTATGATTCCATTCAAGATTTGATTTACTCATGCTTTGAATTTCTGTTTCCCATGTCCTATTTCAAGTGAATTCCATGTTAAATCCACAATTTATGATTTTAGTCATGTAATTATGTTGTTTTCATCTATTTAAAGCATTCCCATGTTTAAATTCTTGATCCCACATGTTATATGGAATGTCTAAGCTTATGGGTTTTGAATCATAATCCTTTACTCTAATTTTTAAGCTTGTTATTACATTCAGTGATCATTTAGTGCTGGCAGGTTATGAATACCCGATACCTAAGTGTTTTACATGAATTCATGTAATTTCAGTCATGATTAAATTAAAACACGAATTCTATTATTTACTCAGTTGATGTAATCATGATGAGCACTATAAGTTATGAAATCATGTTTAGTCAATTTTATTCAGTCCAGTTCCAGTGTCAGTTCAGTTGGGAGTAGGATTTAGCATCGAATAAACTTAAGGATAAAGGCTCACCTGGATCACCTGATAGTAGAGGGTGTGACCCTTAGTAATAATCCCTGAATTACAAAACTATATAGCCAGCATAGGTTAGAGATGTCTACTAGTCGTTTTAGTGTTGACAAGGTGTTTACCTGCCAGCTGAGGGTGACACATCTCATTAATGCACCTTCCAGTTGAGGGTGACTTATTAGTCCTTTAGGAAACTAGTTTAGTGGATCCATACAACCAGTGTTAGTACCCATAGCACAGTACTGAAACCCTTCCAACTGGGGTTACAGGTTGGACCCCGATTAGCTTAGATTGGGCATGTCAGTTACATGATACCTCCCACAATCTCAGTATAATATTCAGTGCATATTTAGTTCAGGTTTTCTTGACCAAAGCATATAGAGTTACAGTTATTCAGTTATATAGATTTTAGTCTTTCAGTTTATAGATTATTTCAGAAACATATATATGCTTGGTCTTGCATTCTTAGCTATAACAGTTTTTATGCATTCATGCTCAGTTATTTCACGTTGTTTAGTTAGTCCTTATCTTATGTGCAAAGTACCCCATGCATTTTACTCATCTCATATACCAGTACATTCAAAGTACTGACTGTATACTTTTATTTTCTTTATGATGTCATATATCATAGGTTCAGAGGCTCAGTTTCCCAACCGTAGTTAGAAAGATAGCGCTACTCAGTAGCCGTAGTGGTGAGTCCTCATCTATTGAGGACATAATATCTCTCATTTAGTACTTTAGTAGTTTATTATGTTCAACCAGTTATCAATTAGACACTTATCCAGTTTATCATTCTTCTCAGTATTATCAATCATTTTGAGTTGATGGTTAGATTTCTATATTTCAATAGATGTTTCAGACTTATGGTTGAACCATATCTTCAGTATTCAGATTTGCATTACGTTAGTAGTTTATCTTCCTCATATATGTATGATTATTATTTTATTCAGTGCTTACAGCAAGTACCAGTTCATGGGTTATCTTATGTTCACTTGTGATCGTAAGCACCATTGTCACGGCTAGGGGGTAACCTCAGGTCATGACAAAACTTGGTATTAGAGCCTAAGGTTTTACAATGTCCAAGGGTATCTAAAAGTCACATTTAGTAAAGTCTTGTGCATGGGTGTGAAGTGCACCACACTTATGGAAAAGAGGCTATGAGATATTTTAGGAAAAGTTTCCCTTCTTTTAGTATTCATGATGTGTGAAATAGCATGAGCTCTATCTAAACTCTCTTTCTAACTCATCTTTCATTCTATTTACAGACCATGCCTCCTAGAAGAAATAACAAAAATAGGAATGGGGACCAGCCCGTACCTCTGCCTATTCAAGAAGATCCCCTAAACGAACATGTATCTCATGCCTAGTTCAGAGCTTCTTTTACTACCTTATACCATTTAGTATCTGCTCAAAACAATCAATGAGTTATTTCCTTAGCTAATCCAGTGGAAAATACAGTTGCAGTTAAGATTCAAGTTTCACCCGAATGAATCCCCGTTTATTTTTGGGATCCAAGTCTGAAGAGGATCTAGAGGAGTTTCTTGATATGCTTCAGGAGGTGAAAAATATTATGGGAATCACTTTGAGTGAGAGTGTAGAGTTGGCTGAATATCAGTTGCAGGATGTAGCTCACACTTAGTTTAAGAAGCAGAAGAAAGACTGTGGTGTTGATGCAGGACCTATGAGTGCGAGGAATTTTCCATGACTTTTCTAGATAGGTTCTTCCCATTAGAGTTTAGAGAGGCTAAGAATTAGGAGTTCATTAATTTGAAGCAAGGAAGTGTGAGTGTGAAGCAGTACTCGCTTAAGTTTACTCAATTGGCGAGGTATGCTCCTAATGTAGTGGACGACAACAGGTCTAGAATGAGTAAGTTCGTGTCTGGTGTAGCCGATAGTGTGGTTAAGGAGTGTAGGACTGCCATGTTTATTAAGGATTTGGACTTATCTAGACTTATGGTTCATGCTCAGTAGATTGAGGAAGAAAAGCTTAAGGTAAATAAGAGAAAGAGAATAAGAGGGCTAGAACAGGTAATTTTAACTTTTCTCAGCCAAGTTCGGATGGTGGTAACCGTTCTCAGTTCCGTTAGAAGTTTTCAGCCCCATCACCATCTTCAGCTAGTATGTCAGTGCCTAAGTTTAGGCAAGATAGTCGAGATAGGGTGCCAGTCTATATGTCCTAGGGTAGTATGAATTGTAGTTGTACTAATCCGCTCTACGAGAAATATGACAGGCATCATTAGGGGGGGTGTAAAGCTGGTAGTAATGTGTGTGTTGGATATGGCAAGCCATTCCACAGAGTCATAGATTCTCCAAAGGTCGGTCAGTAGGGTCATTCCAACCGTCCTCCAGTCCCAGCCGGTCACCTAAATTAGCAGGGCGTTGCTTCTAGCACAACTAGTGGGCAGCTTCAGAATAGATTATATGCCCTCCAGACCAGGAATGATCAAGAAAGTTTTCCTGATGTAGTTGCTGGTACGATGTAGGTCTTTTATCTCTATGGTTATGCTTTATTAGACCCCAGAGCTTCACTCTCTTTTGTAACCCCTATATAGCAGTTGATTTTGGTGTCAGACCTAAATCTTTAGCAGAACCTTTTTTAGTGTCTAACCTAGTGGGTAAATCTATTATAGCCAGACGGGTATATACAAAAATTTCCCATTCACAGTATCTCATAAAGTTACCTCAGTTGATCTTGGGACTTAGATATGACTTATTTTGATATCATTCTCAGCATGGATTAAATCCACTCATACTATGCCTCAATTGATTATAGAAATAGAGTCGTTCAATTTTAGTTTCCCAATGCACCAATCATAGAATGGAGTAGTAGTACCTTTGTACTTAGGAGTCAGATTATTTCTTATCTTAAGGCAAGAAAATGATATCCAAAGGGTGTGTTTACCATCTTGTTCGATTCAAAGACTCTAGTTCTGAGACTCCAAGTCTTGAGTCCATTTCAGTAGTAAGGAAGTTTACAAATGTGTTCCCTGAAGACCTTCCCAGAGTTCCTCCCAAAAGAGAAATTGACTTCAAAATAGATCTCCTTCCAAATACCCAGCCTATCTCTATTCCGCCATATAAAAATGGCTCTACCTGAGCTTAGGAAATTAAAAGAACAATAGAAAAATCTCTTAAATAAGGGATTCATCAGGCCCAATTTTCCCCATAGGGGGCTCTAGTCTTGTTCATGCATAAGAAAGATGGTTCTCTCAAAATGTGCATCGATTACCATCAGTTGAACAAAGTCACAATCAAGAATAAGTATCCGCTCCCCAGGATTGATGACTTGTTCGAACAACTTCAGGGTGTCAGTTGCTTCTCTAAGAGAGGCCTCAAATCCAGCTATCATCAGATCAGAGTCAAAGAATGTGACAATCCAAAGACAACTTTCAAAACTCAATATGGTCACTTTGAATTCCTAGTTATGTCCTTTGGACTAACGAATTCCCCTACAAATTTCATGGACTTGATGAATGGAGTGATCTAGAACCACTTGGACATATTTATCATAGTCTTCATTGATGATATTTTTGTCTATTCCCTTAATGAAAATGATCATGCAGACCATCTGAGAATTGTATTGCAGATCTTAAAAACTCATTGATCGTTCACCAAGTTCAGTAAGTGAGTGTTTTGGCTTAGATAAATATCTTTCCTTGGATATATTATTTTTGGTGTTGGCATTCGTGTTGACCCTCAAAAGATTGAAGCAGTGAGAAACTGGCCCAGACCCATCTCCTTGTCAGATATTAGGAGTTTCTTGGGTTTGGATGGCTATTATAGATGATTTGTTGAAGGTTTTGCTTCTATTGCATCCCCCATGTCTCGATTTACTTAGAAGAAAGACAAATTTTAGTGGTCAGATTCATGTGAGAAGAGTTTTTAGGAGTTAAAGACTTGACTTACTTCATCCCCAGTCTTGACTTTTCCAAACGATTCAGATGGGCTTGTAGTTTACTATGATGCTTCTAGAGTTGGTCTTGGTTGTGTTTTGATGCAGAGAGGTAAGGTCATATCCTATGCCTCTAGACAGCTTAAACCTTATGAAAAGAATTATCCTACCCATGTTTATGAGTTGGCATTTGTTGTTTTTTTCCTTGGAGATTTGGAGGCGTTATCTTTATGGGGTCCATGTTGATGTGTTCACAAATCACAAAAGTTTGTAGTATGCGTTCTCGTAGAAAGATTTGAATCTTTGTCAGAGAAGGTGACTTGAGTTATTGAAATATTATGATATGAGTATGTTGTATCATCCAGGCAAGGCCAATGTAGTGGTAGATGCCCTTATTATATTTTCTATGGGTAGTGTTGCATATGTTGATGAGGATAGGAAGAAGTTAGTCTGTGAGGTTCATCAACTTTCTAGATTGGGTTTCTGATTGGTTGATTCAGCTGAAGGTAGTATATGGGTTTAGAATGGTTCAAAATCTTCATTGGTTACCGAAGTAAAGGAAAAGCAAGATAGGGAGCCCAGTCTAGTAAAGTTGAAGGAATCAGTCAAAGATCAGAAAGTAGAGGTTTTCATCCAAGGGGGAGATGGTTTGTTGCGTTGTTAGTGAAAGTTATGTGTTCCAAATATTCATGTTAAGTATATGATCTCAGTTTCCTTAGTTCAATACTCTTAATCTAACAAGTCTCATTGGAGGACGAATAATTTTAAAGGGGAGATATTATAATACCCCATACTATTCATAGATTCGTTCAGCTTTCAATTGCAGGCATAAGGGGCTTAAGGCCTGAATAATTTCACTAAGTATTGGGGAATTAGTCATTTTCAAGACCCCTAAACTTTGAGCATTTTTAATTTTGTCTTTCCAACCCCGAGATGTTAGTTTTAAGTAAATCCATGTTCAGGGATATTAGAAATATGTCTCAGAGAAGTTTCAGATGTTTTGGACAAGGTTTGGGCCTGCTTGGATCACAAAACCAAAGGGTCATCGATATAAGACCGCATCGCAGCTCTATTTCCCTTCTCATGCAGACCGCGTCATAGTAAGGAAAATGAACGATCACATTAGGACCATGTTGTGGTAAGCCTGTCACATCCATTTTTTTTATTTAAATGGTTAAGGGGAAATTATGTCATTTCCCCCTTAACCCAATCGTTCATATCACGACTTAGGCATCAGTTAGGACATAATTTTTCCCTTTTTCTCTAATTTTCCTCATAAGAAAGTTATTACCTTTCCCCAAGAACACAAATTCAATTCCTTTCTCCCCAAGAAGTCAAGAATTCAAGTTCCCCAAGTTCAAGAACCTTCCAGAAAGTGTCAAGGATAGCATTTTTCCTTTCAATATAAAATATTAAGGTAAGTGGGGTGATCATTCATGGGTCCTTTCACCCATGGAGCCCAAAAAACCTCTTTTCAATTAAAGAATGGATTTTTGTATCATTATTGTATTTTGTAGAGCTTAATATAGGTTTAATTAATATTTTCATGGTGATTTTAATTCAATTAAGCACATGTATGATCCCATAAAAGATTTGATTTACTCATGCTTTGAATTTCAGTTTTCCAAGTCTTATTTCAAGTGAATTCCATGTTAAATACACAATTTATGATTTCAGTCATGTAATCATGTTGTTTTCATCTATTTAAAGAATTCCCATGTTTAAATTCATGATCCCCACATGTTTGGTGGAATGTCTATTCTTATGGGTTTTGAACCATGATCCTTCACCCCAATTTTTAAGTTGGTTATTACATTCAGTGATCATTCAGTGCTGGTGGGTTATGATTACCCAATACCTAAGTATTTTACATAAATTTAGATCATTTTAGTTATGATTTATTTAAACCACAAATTCTATTATTTACTCAGTTGATGTAATCATGATAGCACTATAAGTTATGAAATTATGTTCAGTCAAGCTTTGTTCAGTTCAGTTCCAGTACCAGTTCAGTTGGGAGTAGGATTTAGCACCGAGTGAACCCAGGGATAAGGGCTCACCTGACAGTAGAGGGTGTGATCCTTAGTAACAATCCCCGAGTTATAGAACTACATATCCAGTGTAGGTTGGAGATGTCTTCCTGCCAGTTGAGGGTTAACAAGGTGTTTACCTGCCAGTTGAGGGTGACACATATCTCATTAGAGCACCTGCCATTTGAGGGTGACTCATTAGTCCTTCGGGAAAACAGTTTAATGAATCCACATAGCCAGTGTTAGTACCTGTGGCATGGTACTAACACCCTTCTAACTGGGGTTACAGGTTGGACCCCGATCAACTCAGATTTGGGTATGCAGATTACATGATACCTCCCACAGTCTCAGTGCAGTATTCAGTGCATATTTATTTTAGGTTTGCTTCACCAAAGCATACAAAGTTTTAGTTATTGATTAATACAAATTTCAGTCTTCAAGTTTAAAGATTATTTCAGAAATATGTATATGCTTCATCTTGTATTCTCGAATATTACTATTTTTATGCATTCATCTCAGTTATTTCATGTTGTTCAGTTAGTTCTTATATCATGTGCAAAGTACCCATACATTTCAGCCAGACCTTATCTCATATACCAGTACATTCAATGTACTGACCGCATACTCTTCTTTGCACTATGATGTCTTATAGAATAGGTTTGGAGGCTTAGTATCCTGACCGTAGTTAGACAGCCAGTGCTACTCAGCATCCGTAGTAGTGATTCCTCATCCATCAAGTACATATTATCTCTCATTCAATACTTCAGTAATTCATTATATTATGCCAGTCGGAGTTAGTTGGGGGTTGGTCCTATAAACCCCGTAGTCAGTTAGACACTTATCCAATTTATCAGTCTTCTAAATGTTATTAGTTGTTTTGAGTTGATGATTAGATTTCAGTATTTCAGTAGATATTTCAGACTTGTGGTTGAACCACATTTTAAGTATTTAGATTTGCATTACTTCTAAAGTTTATCTTCCACACATATTTATGATTATTATTTTATTCAGTGCTTAGAGCAGGTAACAGCTCATGGATTAGCTTGTAGTCACTTGTGATCGTAAGCATCATTTTTCGCGGCTAGGGAGTATCCTCAGGTCATGACAGTAACTGATAACGCTTAACTTACACATTAATGTAAGTGCATGGTGGTCGTCGTTAATAAATTTACCCAACTTTGAGTTGGGGTCAAATCCACGAGGAACAATATGAGTGGAAATTAAACAAGTTCGAAATTAAAGTTTCTAAATTGAATTATATTATCCAAATATTTTGGGGTTTTTTTTTGAATGTTTTCAAAAGTGTAAAACAACTCAACTTCCAACGGGCATATTCAAGGCTATGAATAAGTAGAATGTAATCAATTAGGAATGGATCTTGGGTTATGTTTTACTAGGGGCAACTAGTATTTGAGAGCATGAAAATCAACTTCAAATTTTGATTAAGCTTGCGTGGGTAGGCTTAATTAGGGGTTTTGATACTAGCCTTTCAACAAAGTGCCAAACTATCACCCCACGGATTCTTTCAAATACCTCATAGGCATGCTCATCCAATCACCATAAATCTTCAATTTGGACATCCCTATTTCTAGGATGATTCCTAAGCTATAGCAATTCCACAATTTATTTTTATTTCTAAGATAATAAAGAGGAGCCAACTATTATCTGATCCAACTATTATCTATCTTATTGTTCACAAATACTCATGTCATCTACAACCCTCCTTTAAGGATGTTGTAGGGTCTAAACTACCCACATCCCTCCTTCAAGGATGATCTGGGATTCAGGAAATTTGTGGTTTTCACAAACAAATTTCATTTTTGCAATCAAGAATTTGTAAGACCCAACACAAGAACTAATAAGTGAAGCTACCAATCACAACCCACACACACTTGCACCCTATTCTAACATAACCCCAAGAGGAAGAACTAGAAACTCATAAGATTAATAAGCAACGATATACCCAAAATCTTCATCAATTTGATTATTGAAAGATAAAGAGAATTTGAATCCACACTTTAAGGTTCAACAAATATTCAATGGAAATTGTAAATCCTCTACTTAGAAGCTACTCTAATGTATTCTTAACCCCAAAATTAATACAAAGTTGATCCTTAAAAATTAGAAACTAGATAGTGGGAAATGTCCCAAAAATTTAGGGATTGATTGATGAGATAGGTTGAGCCATCTTAAAGGAAATTAGGAACAACTTTCGTGAAAATACAAGCCTTCCCTTTGGAAAAAAAACCCCCATTGCCGTGATTTCTGGTACTTGTCCTCGATCATGGCCACCGTGACCGCGGTATAAACTTCGCAATAGTGATACATTAGCCTAGCTTGATTTGTCGTGATCATAAGTCTTAGACCGCGATCGTGGTAACTGAGACTTTTTTCTTCTTCATGCCTTCCAGTTGCACTTCCTTTCTCCTTTTTGGTTATTTTTAGCTCAAATCCACATCTTTCCATCTCATGACCTATATTCCTATGAAATATGAAAATTAGTGCATTGAACCACAAATAAGTCTCATTTATACATTTAAATCTTGGTTATGTGCATGAATGTTAAGTGAAAATGAGTTGTAAATTCACCACTCGTCAACACCCCAAACTTAAAGCTTTGCTTGTACTCAAGAAATACTACCTCTTACCATGAGACAAAGCATATTTATGCCCAAATTAGATGAACCAATGATCACAATGACTTCAAGCTTAGTTACTACCACAAGTAGCTTTTCAATATAGGCAAAGTTATTTTCCTGATGCCTTTAAACATAAAATACTATATTCAAGGATGCAAAAGACTTCAAAGAAAAACCATGAAACAATCACCATGCTCTAGAAGTAAATTACCTTTGACCTCAACTACACTATAATCCTTTTGCCTCATTTTTTGGGAGATGATAAAATCACCCGCCTCAACTTGTTTACATGCCTCCTCACAAGAAGGAAAATTCCACACCCCAAGTTATCAAGTATACAACAAGGAATTTAAGTGCAAACTCTCTCTCTCTCTCTTAAGTATTCTCAATGCTAACAAGTACGATGTCATAGGTTTTCCCCTATTTTTAATTTCCACTATAATGAATATACTTGGTTGGAAATCACAAAGGGATTTTTGAGCTTGTAAGTAATTTCCCCTTGTATTTGTGACCTCGATGCCACAGGTACTATGACTTCCCTTGCATCCATGGCTCAACACCCAATCATGGTGATTTTCCCTTAAGAATGTCATCACTTAATATTTCATAGGGAAATGTTTGTCGGATATCATCATAAACAACACAAAACTAAAATAAAAGACAAACTAGCGACAATTCCATGAAATGTGGGCACTATCCGAGTACCGAAAAATTAAAACTCAAAAACAAAACAAAAATATCCAAGTCAACATAAAACATCCATAAATAAAACATAAAACATCCATGAATGTCTCATTATCACTAATCACATGGACAAAGTAAAATGCAAACACGGAGAATACACCCCCAACTGATAACATGTAGTGTCCTCACTGCATAGTCAAGTAACGATCAAAAGGTGGAAAAGATGTGCTCCATATGTCTGTATTAAGAGTTGTTATCTCTCTTGAATTCTACATTAGCTCCATCACCTTCAGCACTGGACCACTCAGTTGGTGCTTAATCATCACTCTCAACTCTTGGTAAAGGCAATCGCTCCTTAGGTTTGAGCACCTTGAAGATGCCTTTCACCCCTTTCCATACATGGTGAAAAATTTATCTCTATTTTTTTCTCTTCACCATCTTCTCGTGCGGCTCCTTGAGGTCCCTGTGTGACTAT
Organism: Capsicum annuum; assembly: GCF_002878395.1. NCBI lineage: Eukaryota > Viridiplantae > Streptophyta > Magnoliopsida > Solanales > Solanaceae > Capsicum > Capsicum annuum. The sequence continues at coordinate 134,705,126 of NC_061114.1, read as the reverse complement.
GATAATGTTGAATAGGCTCTCTCTAGTCTGGCAATGGTCGCTCCCTGCTTCTTTTGATCTTTCATGTACACTTCATAGTCTGACTGGGATACATAGGAATGGAGGGTAATAGAGGACTCCTCTGGTCCCTGAGGCAATTTGGACACCATTATTTGATCACCTGTATTTCCCCTTAGATATCATCAAAGGGGTTTGCCGAGAAACATCTACATGAGTCTGTGTCCTCCTGGGTCGACTTGCCTAAGTCAATCTTTCTATTTTTGCTTTGACCAAGTGAACCCTCACCCCAAATTTTAAGTGTAACGATGTGGGGTTTGGTTGCACTCAGGTATCTTCTGGATACGTCTCTACACTGGCCATTCTGCATAACTCATAATAAGAGAAGGAAAAAGAAGAAGTGTACTAACCTGGCTAATGAAATGCGTTCATTTTAAGATCACAATCTATCCCACATTTAGAGCAATGCCAGACAACATATAGGCCACTATCTTATCTCGCATATCCATGACAGTAGTCATATGTCTATATGGACAAACCCAGCTGCAGATGATATTTAAACAAATCCTAGCCTCTATTGTGAAATCATTCATGGAGATCCCTCTCTTGGTGGCAACCCAGGGAGCCTCTTTTCTAGGGAATAGTATGCTAGCCATCAAGGTCCCTGGCTTACAACCCTTATCTTGAAATTGAGCTATGTCTGCATCTAGGAGCATAAATATGCCATTTATCTTCTCTGCTCTAAAATGCACCTTATTTCCCTTAATCTTCAGTACTGGGTTTGAGAGGGAAACTACTCTAAGATTTGCGTAGAACTCTTGCACCCATTGTTCATTGGAAAAATAGGGGTCTGGAAAAAAGCATATCCATCCAGTAGCAGCGAGCCTAATATAAAATATTGGTAATTTCTCTAGCACTTTATCCATGAAAATACCCCTTTTTGGGAGTAGCTTTTTCCTAGGGAGGTTACTATAGTAGATGTTGTGACATTCTGGAGCCATGAAGTAGATGTGGTTATTATCATCCATTTTGTTGGTGAGTTGCTATAAGCAACACAACTAGGTCAATCATTAGCATTTTCACACCAAAACCATGCTAGGTTAATCAGATAAACTCATAGGGAGATATCATAGTGGGTTTTAGGGTTAGAAATGGGTATACAGAATTTTCAGTCTAAGATAGCAACTGCTCTCAGATGTGGCAATCGTGGACCCTTGACAGTGATTGTGGTATTTGAGACCAATTTTGACCCAATCTATGACAGTACCAAATACCAGCTTTTAACCCTAATTTGTGTTCTAACTAACCAATAAATCATCATGCTCATGAACTTAAACGACAAGTGCGTGATTGTGTTGTTGAAAAGTGAAGAATCTTATGCTGAGTTTTTTGGAGCATTCAATCAAACACATGGTGTACACACTAATTACAACCTACTTAGGCCAAATTTTGGGAACTCAAGACTTGTCCATTGGTGTGTACACCATCTCTAATAGCCTAGCATACAAATAATCACATTCATGCATTGGTGTAGCAAGTGGAAACACTATCTCAGGCCTGCTCCTAAAGTACAAGTTTTAGTCCAATAAAAGATACCATTCAAGGGAGTTAAACATATACCATAGTGTAGGATGCACGGGGATGCAATGAGCAACTTGATTATGCAAAAAATTCCAACTTTTGGATTCAATTTTAGAGAGGAAAGTGGAGAAAGGAGTATGGGAGGACTGAGTGGTTGGATGGTCTTTTAAAATGATTTGACCATGATCTCGGTCAGATTTCTATGATTGTGGTAACTTGGATACCACGATCGCAGTGGCACATGCCCATGATTGCGGTACCTAAGTCCAATTTTGGGTCCTCTACACTTCTCTGCTCAGTGCACAACACAATAATTTAACACTTTCTCTTTCTCAAACTCATTTAACATACTCCATAATGCCACAAATGCGTGGATTATTCAATTGAAAAAATTAAAATCTACACTATGAACTTTAAAAAAAAAACAAAGGATACAAGCCACTTTTATGGCATGATGGGTTTCTTCCCATTGAGTGCCCAATTTTAATGTCTTGGCATGACACAACCTTTTAACTATCATCTATGCCTCCACTTAGAAGATTTGAATCTCTATCCTAACTTTCGCTCACTATTCCTTGAGCATAGTGGGATAGAAGATTCAAATCTTCCAAGCTAAAATATGATAGAAATGAGGACGCAGTGATGCGACTTTTATTTCTCCACTTTGAAGACTTGAACCTTTTCCTAAATTTTATAGTAAATTTTTGATTCAGGTCCTTGGGTAATAGTAGGAACAACAATAGGCCACTAGTTGAACATTGGAAGTTGAGCTCCTTTGCCTTTGAGTGTAGGGCTTCCGTGTGCTCATTTTGAACGTCAAATCCCAAAATATAAGGATGGTGCTCTTTCTCACCAAAATCCACCATTTTCATGGGTAGGTGGACTTACATCATATCCACTAAGCACAATGTTGAAAAGTAGTTTGAATGTGGTTTATCCCTTACTTTCGGAATCACATCCCTATTAGCTTCCTCACCCCGAAATGGACTAGGATGTTCGTAAGAGATTTGCTTGGCTTATTCTTTTGACTCTAGCACCATTTTATTGATTTTGGCATCTTCAACTATATTAAGTTTTATTGGTAAGGCAATCATCAAGAATTCTTCACTACCAAGCTCATAACTAACCACATAGCTTGGTCTTTCTTCTTAATCAATCTCATTTTAAAAAGTAGGCAAGGTCATTGTATAGGAAAGATTTATTTCTTTGCCCATTTCCTCCATCATGATAATCTCCCTTCCAAATGCCTCATTGGATTGATGAATGTGATACACATCCTCCTCTATTGTAGTTACCCAATCCAAGAGAGTTAAAAGCATTTCCTCAACACTGTTGTATCTAGCACGTTGTTCTTCTTTCTCCCCATTATGAGACCTATCACACTCATAAGAAGAACTAGTATTTTTATTAGCATAATAAGGGGAGGAGACATTTGAGAAATCACTCCAATTTCCATCTCAACCACCACATAAAGAACAATCATACTCTTATTAAGATTGATATGGTGCACACATCTCTTTGTAGGGAGAATATCTACAGTCTTACCAAAAGTGGGGTCCATTACAATGTGGACATGGATCATTAAGAAAATATTTCCAACCACCAAACTCACATTCATTCATAGATGCCAAAGTGAGAATTAAACAAAAATAAAATTTACCTAACACAATAAACAAAAGAAAATCACAAACAAATATTTACAAGTTTAAACCAAAGTAAGTAGGCTAAAATTCCAAACTGGAACAAATATTTACAAGTTTAAATCAAAGTAAGTAGGCTAAAATTCCAAAATAACTTAATACGCCAAATTATTCCCTGGAAATAGCGCCACTTATACGTCAATTTTAGTGCAAGGCGGTTGTTATTAATAAAATTACCCAACTTTGAGTTAGGGTCGAATCCACTAGGAACAATATGAGTGGTAATCAAATAAGTTCAAAATCAAAGTTACTTGATAAATTCAAGCATATTATTCAAATACTCTGGGGGGTTTTGAATGTTTTCAAAAGTGTAAGACAATTCAACTTGCAAAGGACAATTTTGAGGCTATAATAAAGTAGAGTGTAATTAATTAGGAATGGGTCTTGGGTTATGTCTTATTGGGGCAACTAGTATGTAAGAGGGTGAAAATCAAATTCAAATCTAGATCAAGCCTACATGGGTAGACTTAGCTAGTGGTTTTGATAATAGCCTTTCAACAAAGTACCAAATTATCACCCATGGATTCTTTCAAATACCTCATGGGTATGCTCACCCAATTACCACAAATCCTAAATTTGGGCATCCCTATTTCAAGGATGATGCCTAAAATATAGTAATTCCACAATTTATTCTTATTTTTAAGATAAGAAAGAGGAACCAACTATTATGTGACTTATTTCTCACAAATCCTCATGTCACCTACAACCTTCTTTCAAGGATGATGTATAATCTAGACTACCCACATCCCTCTTTCAACAATGATGTGAGGAATTAGGAAATTTGTGGTTTTCACTAATAAATTTCTTTTTTGCAATCAAGGATTGGTAAAATCAAACAAAAAATAACTAATAATTGAAGCTAACAATCATAACCCATACACACTTGTACCCTATTCTAACATAAACCCAAGAGGAAGAACAAGCAACTCATAAGATTAATAAGCAAAGATACACCCCAAAATTTGTACAAAGTTGTTCCCTTCAAAATTGGAAACTAGATGGTGGGAAAATTTTCAAAAATTTTGGGATTTCTTGATAAAATAGGGTTGATCGATTGTAAAGAAAATTGGGAACTACTCTTGTGAAATTACAAGCCTGCCCTTGGTCAAAAATCCCACATTGTCGTAATCGTTGGTACTTGTCCACGATTATAGCCATTGTGACTACAGTAAAAACCTCGCGATAGAGGTACTTTGACCCTACTTGACTGGACACCGTTGCGGTCCTTAGACTACGATTGTAGTAATTGAGGCTTGTTTCTGCTTCTGGCCTTCTAGCTGCATTTCCTTTCTTATTTTTGGTTCATTTTAGCTCATATCCACATCTTTCTATCTCGTGATCCGGATGCCTGTAAAATATGGAAATTAGTGCATTTAACCACAAATATATCTTATTTATACATTCAAATCATGGTAATGTACACAAACATATAGTGAAAATAGGTGGTGAACTCACCACTTATTAGTAACTGCTTAAGCGGCCAAGTCTCCACTTAAGCAGCACCTGGGAGATATTCAATCCCCCATCTACCCAACTTTCTCACTATTTTTCCATAATTCTCAAGAGTGAAAATCCTAGAGAGTGTGGAAAATCTAGAGAAACATTATAAGGCAATTTTAGGGTGGTTGTGCACTCGGGTTTCTCATTTATTCATCAAAGTCTCAGTAAGTTTGTGTTTGCTTTATGGTTAATGTATTAATTATTTCCCAAGATCCCAAGGTTGTTGTGGGGTGATTTTATCACCACTTGAGATCAAAATTTATCAATTCTTGAGGGTAAGTATTCCTTGTGCATTGAGGGACGTGTTGATGGTTTTAAAAGCGTATCCCGCAAGTAAGTCCCACTGGGATTTTTATATGATTTTAGACCTAAAGAATAAAAATATGGGTACCTTTGTTCTTCTATTGATGTGTAGATATCATTTTGGTAGCATGGCATCATGTAGAAGCTTCTTAGAAGTGGAAAGCAGTGATTTAATAGATTTCACCGGGGTTTCTTTGGCGTTCTGGTAGACTAGGTTTACCTTTCTCTTACATTGGGCTAAATTGTAGTATATTTATGATAATGTGCTAATTGTGGGTGAAAATTAGGTTTTGGAAGTTCATTTAGTATAATTTGGATCTTTTAGCCGATTAAGGAACCATAATTAGGCTTAATTGACTTAGTAACACATCTTTTAGGTGGAATTTCTATCTTAGGACTAAAATATTGCTTAATTAATATCTAGAAGAGAATTTAGATACATTATCCTAGTTCACGTGTAATTTTCCTTAGAATGGATTTCGAGGATTAGAGGTGGGCCCCTCCGACCCACCTTAGGCCAAGACTATTATTAGCTCCTTGTAGACTTTATAAGCATGTTCATCCTCTAATTGTATACTTTATAGATTGGGGAGGCTAGATATATGATTCCTTATTCTCTATTGATGCATAGGAGATGGTATTAGTTCCAATTTCAGTCTAGCGATTCATAATGTTGAGTTTCGGTTCAAGTCCAACAAATAGCTATATAAGTTCAGGAACAAGTCCAGTATTAATAGGTTACTTGTGATGATTATGATATCGGTTTGGATTTGGTGTTTACAATATGGAAGGATTCACGTCTACAACTTTGAGATATGGTTAATTAGTAAAATTCCATTTATTTCTTCACTTTGATTGCACCCTCCAAGCTATGGAGTCTCACATTGGGTTATTTATTTTTCTATACTTACTAGATTATAGGGCCAGTTTTGTAGTTATAATTACATTTCCTCAATATTATTATTGTTCTTATTATGTATTTACAGTATTGGAGCGTTATCCTAGGTTTACTGAAACGACCTTGCCTCCTAGGACATCACACGGTGCTTAAGGCTACAAGTAGCCCTAAGCTAACCCTTTAAGCCTATTTCTACTAAAACACTCATTTCATGATGAAATAATTCAAATATTAGCATAGTCATATCATAAGAAGGGAGATACGGAGATAATACTCGGTCCAAAGGACCATAATACTAGAATTCTCAACGCAATCACAATCTGATAACTAGTTGACAAAGCCTCTACTAATTCATGAACTAGAAAGTCCTTGGTACAGGTCCCCAACTGACTCGAAATGAACTGAAAGTAATAACATAGTCTCTATAATGCATAAATGTCTGAAGATAGGTCCTTGAATCATGAGGACTCACCACTGTAGCAATGTAGACAGAGGTACTCAGAAGTCACTGATGAGGCTGGGACTGAGCACTTGAACCTATATTATAAAATAATGTAGCACATAGACGTATATGTGGATCAGCACTTGGGAATATACTGAGTATGTGTGGTGCATGTATTTATATAAAACAACATCAATACTCTTTAATCAAATCATGCATGCAATAATTAATGACTCACATGGCTTGAATAAGTGTAAAATGTAAAGTTCATGAATCAGGTAGAATGGAGCATGTAGCACAAATCTCGTGAGTTATCATAGTTTAACTTTGAAATCGATAATCTTATCTTATTCTCATTACCCATAGGCTAAAGGAAACTTTAAACAATACTTTCAACTCATTCATATGTCTCATGGAGAGTGAAACTTCTTTAATGCTCAAGAACACATAACTCTTTTGAACTCAAGTTCTTGGAATTTGGAATCATATAACTTTGAAACATACTTGAAGGCATTTTATTCACTTTAGGAAAATATCTCATTTCAATCTTTAAGGAAATCATTCTATCTCAATGGAAAGATACTCTAGTTTACAGAAATAACTTATCTCATATCCTTAGAGAAAATACTTATATCAAGGTAAAATACTTTAGTCTTAGGGAGCAAATCTGCAACTTTAATACTAAGAAAATAATATGTATCAAGGGAGGTTCTCTTAACCAACATATAACATGTGAGCTACATGAAGTCTAATGTTTTATCCTCCTAAAGAAGAGACCCCACATTGGGGAAGAGTGTCATACTCTTACCAGGGAGTATAACCTTAATGCAGTGATCACTTATCTCGACCTCAGGCCCAATATCTTGGCCTTAGGCCCAAAATCTCAAACATACGGTGGCACAAAGTTCTGGGGTAAAAAAACATAGTAACTTACCCAACTCGGTGCTAAATACTACTCCATTTAGTTTATCTCACTCATCACATGGAAATCCACTTTAAAATAATCTCATGGTTCATCAAGAACCCAATAATCAAATCTGTAACTCATGTAATGAAGTAGATTTCAAAACTCCATGACCATTAGTCAAAATATTTCTCAATAATCTCAGAATACTCAAATCATGGGTGTTTATAGCATAAGAGTTCATAAAATTGCAAATCTCAAGTAGAGCTCAATAACCCATAATTCAATATCAAGTTAAAACTCATCAAAAGCATATTAGATAGCATATAGATTCATAACTCATGTAGAAATATAGAAATTTCAGCAATTTGTCTCAAAATCTCAACATACTCATATACTTCAATATCTCAAACACTTCAACTATTAGTTTTTTGAGGATTAAAATCATGGGGTATAGACCCAGCTGCAATTACTTAAGAAAATATGTGAAAAGCATACCATTAGACTCTCAATTCATGGGAAACATCAAAATATTGCAATCAATAATAATGGGTGGAAAACCCTAATTCAAATTCATGTAAAATCTCATAGATTGCAGAAAATCATAATTTAAATAAGCCTTTGGGTACAAGGGTGAAAGGAATACCTTTGTTCAAAACCCAATTTGAAAATCTAATTTGTATGGTGTATTCTCATAGGATGTTTTATGAGCATAATATTATGATATATAGATGATTTGGAGGCTGAAAAAACATTGGAAAGACACCACAAAGACTTGGATAGAAGGAGGAACACCCAACACTTAACTAAATTTCAAGATGCAATTTCCAGAGAGCTATCATGATGAGCTCGCAACACGACTTCTACAGACGTCTCCCAATATCGTTACACTACTTCCACAGACATCTCCTAATCTCATGACATGACTTCTATAGATGTCTCCCAATCTCGCAACATGACTTCCACAGACATCTCCGAAACTCACGTCTTGAGGTCCATTTCATACACAGCCAAAGAGTGCAATTTGAATCCTAGACGGCTTGGGACTTGTTGTCCACTATAAATACATCTTTGTACTTGTTATTAATCATCTTGGAACATATTGGAGCTTTAGAGGGGCTGATACAACTTCATACTTAGGTTCTTCTGTTTTTCTTTTATTTCATACATGTGTTTAGTCGTTAATTACAACTTTGTGTTACGATTATGACTATGCATGGCTAAATGCCTTTTTTCGGAGTTAATGCCAAAGAGATGAGTACTATTGTTTTGAATTAAGTTTGTTTAGTTTGATTATTATTATTGGTTGTGTGTTCATCTTTGATTTAACTATTTTAAGGATTCGCGACCCTTAGAATACATCAATTGTCTACCTTTTGATCTTGGGAGATGGAACAAGGGATAGAACATGGAGATAAACAAAGTTTGGTTTTTATTATTTTATGAAATAAGGGATTCAAATTAGTGTCTAGGACAGGAATGTACTTAGATACCTTACTTGATTCACATGTAGGATGATAGCTTAAATAACCTGATTGAATCATTACATTCCCGCTCAATGATGTAGTTGTAAAGTTTAACTTAGGTATAGGATTAGAGGTTGGGAAACCTTAATTGTGAAATTAACCCTATGAATCAACAACCAAGATAAGTGAGTTAACGAATGAAATTCAATACATAGTATGATTGTTGAAGTGCTTTAACATTAGGTGTTCTCCTATTGATTATTTGATGATCTTTACTTTATGCATTGTTTACGTAAGTTATAAACTACAAAACTCTCTTTTAGGTTACGCTTGCATCAACTAAATCTAAATTGTGAACTACAATAGAATTGTTATTAAATCAAGTCCCTGTGGGATCGATGATTGGCTTTCATTAGGCCACTTTACTACTTGATAAGACCACATACACTTGCGTGTGCGCTTGGGTGCTGTCAAGTTTTTGGCGCTGTTCCGGGGACTTGTTATTTGGCAATTTTTTATTTTAGTTTTACTTTTAGATTTATTTAATGTTGTTATTCTTGGTCTTGCTTTTGTTATTGCAGGAAATAGATTTTAAGGTTAGAAAATTGGCAAGGGATCGGGATTTAGTTGAGCCAAGCCCCAAACCCGAAAATACTTCTATCAACGAAGGAGAGACACAATCCATCTACTCTAATTTCCACAAATGGAAGAAGATCAAGTAGTTCCTGCTTCA